>NC_091455.1:189097722-189387722 GCF_027789765.1 Dendropsophus ebraccatus
ACTCTAGAGCTTCCAAAGGGAACTAAAAAATGCAGCTTTATTTGAAACATCAATATGTCGCCAACACATTTTGGATCTAGAAGGTGATCTTTGCATAATATAATGGAAAAGGGGCGAATGGAGATGAGCAAACTTTTTAAAAGTAAAGTTTGGGCTTGTCTGAACTGAAACCTTAAACAAACTACAAACAGCTAAAAGACTGCAAGAGTTTAGCTGATTTAGTGTGGTTCTGTAAGTTCGCTAATCAAAACTTACCTGTCCATGCTCCCCCGATGTCCTTCATCTCAAGTGTGCCCTGCAACTGCCAAAAACCATCTCGTCCAATCACGGGACAGCACTGTTTATTGGCCAGTGAGACAATAGTGACAGCCTGCTCAGTCAATTACTGGCCATGGCACGTGAACGTAGTTTGCTTACAATGGAAAGTATACGATCTACGGCTGCACAGTTCACACTACGTTAGAACTTACGCCCGGATCGTATGCGGCGCCGTAAAAAATTAACCAGACCATTGTTTTGGGACGGAAATGCTGTAACTTACGCCCGTAGCTTAACATGCGGTCCCGTACGGAGTGGTGATTTCTTAATTTTTACACTTTGATTTGCAGATCCAAAAGTTTCTGTGGGGTGTCCGGGGCTAGCCGAAGATATCCAAGTAAAAGACCGCTGTCAGATCGCTACTTACGCCTCTCGGAAGGCGTACATAGATTACGGGCGTAAGTTCGCGGACCGTACGCAACTTGCGTAAATTCCGGCCGCAGTTTTACATGTATATATCCGGCGGCGAAAAATATGCGGCCGGATATATACGTAGTGTGAACATAGCCTTAATGTGTATTAAGTTGCATGGTTGCCATCTTTCCAAACTCCTTGCAAATAGTTCAGCTCAGAAGCAAACAAAGCTTTTTGCAAAGTTTGGTCCAAATATTGGTTTGTAAGATTCGTCTGGCTCATCTCTGGGGCGAGGTATCGTGCAGTCATTTCTGAAAAGAACACTGGAGGTACACTTTAAACAAGAGTATCTAGGAGGAGGACAAAGGCAGTGTGACTACCTGCCACTTTAGCCCCAGCACCCCCGCAGCTATAAGGTACTGGAGGTGGGATGAGGGAAGGTTCAAACACAATGACTGGTTCAACTTAAACTCTCTGGGGAAGATTTACCAAGCAGCCTTACAGTAATGTTATTTTTTGCATGTAGTACCGTCCTCTTCCACTTGGGGTGCACTGTCTAATTTATATTTATACTTATACCTTTATTTATTTATTTATTTATTTATTTATACCTAATTTATACTACCAATGATTTTACGAAATTGAGAATTAAAGTAGAAAAACTACCTTTAAACAAATTACAGATTTTCTCTACATCGAAAATAAACTTTTCTCATTAGAGCTAGACTTGGGTATGAGTGAATTATTCATGTACCCACATAACCTTGCTATAGTTAGTCATTATTTTCCTTTAATGTTCCATCGGCATCATTCCACGAGAAAACGTGTTAATGGTTAATGAGTGACTGCCGCCAGCCCGGGGGCAAGGCAGTCAGTTAACAGAGAGGAAGTCGGAGTGCGAGACTCGCTAATAAGATTTGCCTTCTCACTTCAAATGTAAACACTGAGGTTGGGCGAATCAACACCATCTTCAAAGTTTATTTGCCAAAGATTTACTATGGCAGAACGACCGAACATTCCAACCAAATAGTTGAGATTTAAACAAACTGAGAAAAAAAACTGTAAGATTAGATGACTACAAAAAAATCATTTAGCTTTCTCTAAATCCCCTACAAAAAAAAAATTATAAGAATTTTAAGTATTTTTCATGTTTTGAGTAAAAAAATTATGGCGGGGGGAGCCCACATGAAAGGCGACATCTAAGGCATGATGCAGTTTTTAAAGCTCCGAGACTCCAACATCACAGCCAACATCTGACCACTAAAGATTTTATAAAAAATTCTTTGAATCCAACTGAAACCATGAAGTTTTACAGCAGAAGCCTCGATTACTTTAAGTCAGCGGTACAAATGAATGCGCAGACGGTAAGACAGGACATGGATCTAAAGCGAAAAATTTTAAGAGGAAGCAACATAAACTACAAAATCTTCCTTAGACATTTCCCATCTGCGATAAAAGCCTCACAAATGCCTAAATAACATGAGATTCCAAAAAGAAGAGATCAGACGCAAAAGGCTAAAAGCAATGGCGGATTATAATGTAGGCGGTTTGGGCGGCCGCCCGGGGCCCGAGGCTCCGGGGGGGCCCATGCCTTGCCGCCCACATTATAATGCCGCCCGGGAGGCCCCCTCGCCACTGCACTCTTGTGACCGCAAGCATTGTTTCGCTTGCGGTCACAAGAGTCTCCGGCTGCCTCCGGCTGATGCGCGGCTGCCGGGGGTGTCCCGTCCTCTCCCCGGCAGCGCGCGCATCTCACAGCTCCTAGTGCCGCCTGGGGCCCTGACTTCCGGTACTGGGAGCGCACGTACCGGAAGTCAGGGCCCAGGCGGCACTAGGAGCTGTGTGATGCGCGCGCTGCGGGGAGAGGACGGGACACCCCCGGCAGCCGCGCATCAGCCGGAGACTGCAGACGGAGAGAGGATCGACGGGGGAACGCAGGGTAGGTGAGTTATATTTTGTTATTTGTGTGTTATTTACTGACTGGGGGGGCTTCTATAAAGGGGAGAAGAGGGGGACCAGCTATAAGGGGGGGGGGGGAGAGGGGGACCAGCTATAGGGGGGGGGGAGAGGGGGACCAGCTATAAGGGGGGGGGGGAAGAGGGGGACCAGCTATAAGGGGGGAAAGGAGGACCAGCTATAAGGGGGGAGAGGGAAGAGGGGGACCATCTATAAGGGGGGAAAGAGGGGGACCATCTATAAGGGGGGGGAAGAGGGGGACCATCTATAAAGGGGAAAGAGGGGGACCATCTATAAGGGGGGAAAGAGGGGGACCATCTATAAAGGGGGAAAGAGGGGGACCATCTATAAAGGGGGAAAGAGGGGGACCATCTATAAAGGGGGAAAGAGGGGGACCATCTATAAAGGGGGAAAGAGGGGGACCATCTATAAAGGGGGAAAGAGGGGGACCATCTATAAAGGGGGAAAGAGGGGGACCATCTATAAGGGGGGAAAGAGGGGGACCATCTATAAAGGGGGAAAGAGGGGGACCATCTATAAGGGGGAAAGAGGGGGACCATCTATAAAGGGGGAAAGAGGGGGACCATCTATAAAGGGGGAAAGAGGGGGACCATCTATAAAGGGGGAAAGAGGGGGACCATCTATAAGGGGGGGAAGAGGGGGACCATCTATAAGGGGGGGAAGAGGGGGACCATCTATAAGGGGGGAAGAGGGGGACCATCTATAAGGGGGGGAAGAGGGGGACCATCTATAAGGGGGAAAGAGGGGGACCATCTATAGAGGGTGAAAGAGGGGGACCATCTATAAGGGGGGAAGATGGGGACCATCTATAAAGGGGGGAAAGAGGGGGACCATCTATAAGGGGGGAAAGAGGGGGACCATCTATAAGGGGGGAAAGAGGGGGACAATCTATAGAGGGGGAAAGAGGGGGACCATCTATAAGGGAGGGGGGAGGGGGACCAGCTATAAGGGGGGGAAGAGGGGGACCATCTATAAGGGGGGAAAGAGGGGGACCATCTATAAGGGGGGAAGAGGGGGACCATCTATAGAGGGTGAAAGAGGGGGACCATCTATAAGGGGGGAAGATGGGGACCATCTATAAAGGGGGGAAAGAGGGGGACCATCTATAAGGGGGGAAAGAGGGGGACCATCTATAAGGGGGGAAAGAGGGGGACAATCTATAGAGGGGGAAAGAGGGGGACCATCTATAAGGGAGGGGGAGGGGGACCAGCTATAAGGGGGGAAAGAGGGGGACCATCTATAAGGGGGGGAAGAGGGGGACCATCTATAAGGGGGGAAGAGGGGGACCATCTATAAGGGGGGGAAGAGGGGGACCATCTATAAGGGGGAAAGAGGGGGACCATCTATAGAGGGTGAAAGAGGGGGACCATCTATAAGGGGGGAAGATGGGGACCATCTATAAAGGGGGGAAAGAGGGGGACCATCTATAAGGGGGGAAAGAGGGGGACCATCTATAAGGGGGGAAAGAGGGGGACAATCTATAGAGGGGGAAAGAGGGGGACCATCTATAAGGGAGGGGGAGGGGGACCAGCTATAAGGGGGGGAAGAGGGGGACCATCTATAAGGGGGGAAAGAGGGGGACCATCTATAAGGGGGAAAGAGGGGGACCAGCTATAAGGGGGGAAAGGAGGACCAGCTATAAGGGGGGAGAGGGAAGAGGGGGACCATCTATAAGGGGGGAAAGAGGGGGACCATCTATAAGGGGGAAAGAGGGGGACCATCTATAAGGGAGGGGGAGGGGGACCAGCTATAAGGGGGGAAAGAGGGGGACCATCTATAAGGGGGGAAAGAGGGGGACCATCTATAAGGGGGGAAAGAGGGGGACCATCTATAAGGGGGAAAGAGGGGGACCAGCTATAAGGGGGGAAAGGAGGACCAGCTATAAGGGGGGAGAGGGAAGAGGGGGACCATCTATAAGGGGGTAAAGAGGGGGACCATCTATAAGGGGGAAAGAGGGGGACCATCTATAAGGGGGAAAGAGGGGGACCATCTATAGAGGGTGAAAGAGGGGGACCATCTATAAGGGGGGAAGAGGGGGACCATCTATAAAGGGGGGAAAGAGGGGGACCATCTATAAGGGGGGAAAGAGGGGGACCATCTATAAGGGGGGAAAGAGGGGGACAATCTATAGAGGGGGAAAGAGGGGGACCATCTATAAGGGAGGGGGAGGGGGACCAGCTATAAGAGGGGAAAGAGGGGGACCATCTATAAGGGGGGAAAGAGGGGGACCATCTATAAGGGGGAAAGAGGGGGACCAGCTATAAGGGGGGAAAGGAGGACCAGCTATAAGGGGGGAGAGGGAAGAGGGGGACCATCTATAAGGGGGGAAAGAGGGGGACCATCTATAAGGGGGAAAGAGGGGGACCATCTATAAGGGAGGGGGAGGGGGACCAGCTATAAGGGGGGAAAGAGGGGGACCATCTATAAGGGGGGAAAGAGGGGGACCATCTATAAGGGGGGAAAGAGGGGGACCATCTATAAGGGGGAAAGAGGGGGACCAGCTATAAGGGGGGAAAGGAGGACCAGCTATAAGGGGGGAGAGGGAAGAGGGGGACCATCTATAAGGGGGGGAAAGAGGGGGACCATCTATAAGGGGGAAAGAGGGGGACCATCTATAAAGGGGGAAAGAGGGGGACCATCTATAAGGGGGAAAGAGGGGGACCATCTATTAGGGGGAAAGAGGGAGACCATCTATAGGGGGGGAAAGAGGGAGACCATCTATAAAGGGGGACTATCTCCTATAGGATTAGCACCCTCCTCTCCTGACATCCTCTGTGCTGCTGGGACCTCCCCTATAGATCAGCACCCTCCTCTCCTGACATCCTCTGTGCTGCTGGGACCTCTCCTATAAGATCAGCACCCTCTTCTCCTGACATCCTCTGTGCTGCTTGGACCTCTCCTATAAGATCAGCACCCTCCTCTCCTGACATCCTCTGTGCTGCTGTGACCTTGGGGGGGGGAAACATCAGGGGACCAGGTGAGGTGGCGATATGTTTATTGGGGGCAGTGGAGGTGGGGTGGGCAATGCTTACTGGGGGTAGCAGCAAGGGACCAAACATTATGTTTATTGGGGCCAGCAGGGAGGGGAGGCAGGCAGGCAGTGTTTATTGGGGACAGTGGGGGGGGGGGGGGAGGCGCAGTAGCAGATTATAATGTGGGCAAATTGACTAGGGGGGGGCCCAGGTTGGGTGGACAGCCCGGGGCCCAGGTTACATTTAATCCGCCACTGGCTAAAAGGCTCAACTCCGTCCATGTTAATGTGTTTGTCAGCACTTGAGTAATAATAGGGTACATATGGAATGGTGTCTCATTGCAAAAAGGTCAGTATGAGCCAGTATTATTTAAGTATACATGTCATTTGAGGTACAAAGTCATGGTGTGTGTCTACATGACGAGCTGCCCTATGTCTAGCCATTTTATAACCTGTATATGGAATTTTACCAGTTTTCTTCCAGACGCTCCATCTGTATCTAATTTTCAGTTACTGCAAAGGTGGATATGCAAACTATGATGTTTCCCATACACTGAACACACATTAAAGAGGGTACCCTGCCCTACTAACGCTCTTCACCAGCCCCCTAAAAGCAGCTGCAATTTAAAGGACATTATAGAGCAATAATAAGCAGTCTAAGCTGTAAATCCAGCACTCAATAAAACTCACTAAAAGCTCCTGTAGTCTCTCTGGCTGTAGCTCTCTCCTCTCTCCAGCCAATCTCCCAACTTCTCTCCAGCATGTAACCTGATCCCTCAAGGAGCTGACAATCTATCTAAAACTGGTACTCCGGAGACTAAGATATAGTGTTTAATACACAGCTTTTATAAAGTTATATTACTGTGTAATACAACATTAAAAAATATGTATTGTGTTTTATTTACACATATACATTTCTAATGCCTGGCAGCAGAAAGGGGCAACGTGCCACCACCATTTGTGCAGTCTCTTGCTCTGTTCTAGCGCCGCTGAATAGCGAGATACAGAGCAGGATCCTATTCCCCCCAGGCACCAGAAGTATACCTGTGTATCCGGAGTACCCCTTTAGGACTGAGCTATTCTTCAGAATGAATTATTAGATTTGGAGAAAATTGGAAAGGTATACCACAGAACCAACGTTAAATCGGAATAAATTCATTCTAATAAGGAAGCCTGTCCCCATTTCATGCTGCCCGTGGTTCTGGCAGCATTAAACACATGACAGGTTACCTTTAAATTGGAAAATCCCATTATGCAAAAGCAGACACAACTGATTGATCTATCCAGTATGGACCTTGGAGTGGGAACTATTAGGGACTGTTCATTCAGTACTGTATAAAAAGTTAAAAATGGCAGCAAGGATCTATTGGTCTGTCTGACTCAGATATCCAGGAGGCCACAAACACTAATCCCAGTATAATATATTTATCAGCACAACAAGTAAAGGGAAAATGAATATGTGATTGCTCAGTAGCTGCCATTTCAGACAGTGCATTTATCATTGCCAGGAAAATTGCATTTCATGTCACGTTCAGGGTGTTTGCACTGTCTGATCGCACAACAAATCACTAGAGCAATTTTTAGAAATTATCATCTGCAGACAGCCTGACTGGATCATAGTGTCGGCCATTAAGTGCTCCAATTTAGAACCAATTTACTAAGTGCTTTTTCAGAGCTGAGCAACAAATACAATGAAGGATTTCTGGTGAGTGTTCTATTAAAGCAACTAGTGCCTGTTATATTGGCTGATACCCAGGGGCAGGCAATGACGTCCTAGGGTTCCATAGCGGAACTCACAATAGACGCGATCCCCATTGGTAGTTACTTTTTTCCTCTTTGCTTTCCCTAAAGATTTCACCTCTGCGATGCTAAAAATGGCAAAATTTACATTAGGATTTTGTAAAATCTCCGCTACTGGCCTGCTACTATGAGGGATTAGGGCAGGTTTACATCACGTTTTCGGACCCACATCGGAGTATACGTTGGGAATCTATAAAAATAAGACAAGCAGCCCAGCGTGGAGCTGACGGCCCCATTGACTTGAATGGGCAGGGCATAGTAATTTTGTTACTACGTTCTGTCTATTTTTCTTGACGTATACTTCTTTTATGCAGGACTGAAAAGCGTGGTCGACTATATCTTGCCCGTTCAAGTCAATGGGGCCGAAAATGTGATGTAACCATAGCTTTATACTGTACCCATACAAACATCACGCGTTCCATTGATTATGGTCCGTGAATGGAAGCTGTATCAGTACAGTTAAACTGTTTCGGAGCTCCCAGTATTATCACGGATCATGATTCCAGGAGCCCCGAACTCCATTCTGTAGAACATCGTCTAATTATGGACCGTGAACAGAACGTGTGAATGCCCTTTAAGGTTTCCTGCCTGACAATAATTGGCCCATATCATACCATTAAGTCTTCTGTACCCTGCAGAGTGCGGATCCCCTTCAACCAGTATTCTAGCAATACCCAGGTCCTTGCTAATCTCTACTAAATTCACACACCTGTAGTGCACCTTGCGACCACAGACTTGCACTACGAACATGAAGCACGAAGCACTACATTACCAGTGCGATCCACGTAAGGACACGCGTGAACGGGGCCATTGAAAGCCATTGGTCCTATGTTCTTTCTGCAATTGTGTGCCCGCAATTGCGGACAGACCAACGATATGTGAATGTAGCCTAAAAAAATGCCCATTTTGCCAATTTGTGGGTATACAAAGATACAGAATGGCTGGAAAAATCCCACAAAAATCTTATGTATACCACCTATATAGTATAATCTAAAGAAGTGCACACGTTCCATGTTAGCTACAACTTACATCACTGTACTGTTCTTCTCCCTCTCTGAACTGTGACCTAGGAGACTAGAAGACTGCGAGACTGCAGGTGAACTGAGCATGTGCGACCACCTTAATGGTCTCCAGAAAGTGGACATACACAAGGGCAACAGGTTATGAAAACAAAGTAGGGACATGAGGGATAAGGAGGTATATCTCTCTCAAACAGTAGATTTTAATCAATGCATACACATTTGAAACATGTTTGATTTCACTTTATGCATCAGTTTAGACCTATTCATCTTAATGGGAAAACCCCTTTAATTCATCATTTTATTTGAAGGCTCAAGTACTCTACACGCTTACAAAGTACATAAGAATCCACACAGGTTCTGAGAGCAGGATGAACCATTAATATTAATACCAGAGGGACATACAGTACTTTGTGAAGGATGCTTTGAAGTGGAATCACACAGAGAAGAAAGCCTTTGCCGTAAAGTTTAGCTATGATTTAGACAAACAGTATCCGAAATGTTTTCAACGAAAATTCAGTTAGTGTTAATTATCCAAGTTACATAAATATTGACTTTTATACCGAAAAGATGAGAACCAGTTGAAAGAAAAATAAAGAAGAACAGAAAATATGGGGTGGTAAATAACCAAAACCTACAATTCCAACTTTCGGGTTATTTACTCCTTAGACGTCATGTGGGGAACCTTCAGCTCTCCAATGGTTTCAAAACTAAAATTTCCATCATGTCTGGACAGCCAAAGCTAAGGCGGTACATGGAGGCGGTGGTAAGCGTGGGCGGAGGGACTGCAGGGAAAGAAGTGAGCGGCTGCCGAGCGGGGCTAAAGCTTTGGCTGTCCATGTATGATGGGAATTCTATTTTGACAACAGCTGGAAGGCCAACGTTTCCGCATAAGTGTTGAGCGGACTTGAGGGTCGTGAACGATTGGCATTTGATTTCCGGCATTTGGAGAAGTTGGGTGCAGCCCTAGAAAGTCATGGAAAATATGGATACAGCCTTAGGCTATGTTCACACTACGTAAAACTACAGCCGTTGTTGCCAATGGCAACAACGGACATAGTTTTTGTGCAGCGGAAAACAGCCTATTAAGCTATGGAATCCTGGCCAAAGCGTACACACATAGTAAACGCTCCGGCCGGGATCCTGTACGGGGCCGCAAAAAACTGACAGGTCAGTGCACACAGTCAGTGCACACAGTGAAGCGAGCGGGTCCGGCCGCTCGCTTCACTGTGTGCTATGGTAAGCTCTAATGCGGGCGCACGCTGATGCGCCCGCATCAGAGCTCTGCGGCCGGAAAGATCACTTAAGTACCGGCCGGGATGATCCGGGCTGAGACCAGCCGTTCCGTGACCTGGCCGGGGTCACGGAACGGCCGGTCTCATACGTTGTGTGAACATAGCCTAAAGCTGTATCCATGTTTTCCTGGCAGTCCTAGGGCGACACCCAACTTCTCCAGACAGCGGAAATAAAATGCCAATCGTTCAGAGAAGTTGCCGATCCCCAACAGTTTCCCCAATTCAGCTCAACACTATTCCCCATCCCTGCTTTTGACCTTTGCAGGCAACTCCATGTTACATTGAACAATTTGTAAACTGTTCGCAATATCCTCCAGGGATGTTAGTACACTCTGGGGCAACATGGGGAACTAGAAAATTTAAATGACACAATAAATTCTAAACTTAATCGTTAGCGCCGAGAGAATTGAGGCATGCAAATAAGACCCAGTGCCATGCCCTTGGTGTGAACACTACCACTACTGCCCATTCCTTCATCGAAAATGGAACATCCATTTCAAGACATTGGTATGACCTCAAGACGTGGTAGCCAACTCATGCAGTCCACCATTTATAACTATAACGAAAAAGGATTTGGGTTGATCCATCAAAAGTAACCACGAAGACATGCTTTCCTAACCAGCCAAATGGCATATCCAAATAAAGCCCATTTTAACTGTTCTAAGGACAAATAATAGTAACCGAAAATGAATTTCCATATCAATTTCATTACTTCAGCCGTACGGTAATGAATGTCAGAACAGTCGTTTAAGTCACTGTAGTACAGTCATTAATCACAGTGACATTACCTTCATTATATTCCTTTTAACTGATTAATTTGTGTGCAGAAGTCAATCCACCACTTCTATACCCTTTATTTAAGACTAGCCTTTGGTGTTCACCTTATCTATACATCTGCTCTTAGTTTAATATGTTCCAAAGAAACAGACCCCCACTCGTTCGGTTTTATAACATTCAGCTTGTGTAGTCAATGACGTTAAACACACTTTGATCTTTTTTTTTTTTCACTCAAACCGTGCGAGTCAACACAAGTCCAGACTCTTACCATATGTCAATATGTAGAGTGGTTTCCCATTTGTATCCATAGTGGTAAGGCAGGGCGCTTTAGGTGATATGGTTCCCCATCGCTGTAGTGCTGCTTCTAATGAAGGTGGCCAGTTTGTGACTACTCCCAACTGTTCTCCTCGCATGGCTAACATCTGCGCTCCTTCTGGTTTCGGCTGGTTTGGGTCTGGCTGTTGAACTTTCAGGTAGAATATAATGAAAGATTTAATGTTAATACAAGAAAAAAAAACCAAAAAAAAAAACGTAAATTGTATTAAAAAAAAAAAAAAATCCTGGCCTGGAATACATTCTATAACAGCAAATGAAGATAATTAATTCAGTGGGGAGAATTAACTAAAATCTTGCCAATTACATGGGATGATTATCAGCCTAAGGCTGGGTTCACACTATGTTTTTGCAATCCGTTTTTTTTTTTCATCAGTTTTTTGCAAAAAATTGATTAAAAAAACGGATGGAAAAAATGGATGCATGTGTGTGCATCCGCTGTGATCAGTTTTCCCATTGAATTCCATTATGAAAAAACCGTGTTTTTTTTTAACGTACACAAAAACATAGTCGACCTCATTTTTGTGTCCGTTAAAAAAAACGGATCCGTTTTGATCCCATTTTTTTTCTTATGGAATTCAATAGAAAAACTGATCAAAACGAATACACACACATGCATCTGTTTGTCCCTACTGCCAATCCATGGTCCAACATCTGGTCAACGGTGCTGGGGCCTTTATCTCTGCTTTGTGGAGACACCCTGTCTATTTTTTTTTTTTTGGCAATTTGTGGACATAGACAAATACATGGCTTTTATGTACCCCCAAGGATCCTCCTTTCGACCCTCCCAGTAATTATTGTCCCATCCTGCCTTAAGGTCCCCATGCACTTTATACTTTTTGTCGGCCATACCTGCTGCTTGTGGAGGGTTTGGCTGTCAGTGTAAGGGGCTCTCCTGACCAACCACAGATCATAGGGGTAAGGCCTGATGAAAATCACTGCCCAACCCTTCTGTTTTGGGAGAGCTTTCTGGCTACAAATTAGCCTTTCCCATAGAGAACACAGGAACATGCGGCTGTGCTGAACATTCCTGTGTATGGTCAGATGGGGCTGGATGGGAGAAAAAATGGGTGGCTGAAAGATCGTACATCCACACCCCCTTACTATTTTCTTGGGCCTCCTTGGTCTGGATGATACCGGACACACCTTCTCACAGCCTTTTTTTCTTGTTGCTCTTGTTTACTTTTTGTTTGGGTCATTTTGTTCTGCTTTGTTTATTTTATTGTTAAAACTTTAATAATCTCAGAATTTAAAAAAGTAAAAGCCGGTCCAATACGAGGCGCTCAACAATGTAATAAGTTCAGTAAACAAGCACCGATCTAGGCAATCAGAGCTTGTGTCAGGCAGAGGTTGGGCCCTTAGATTGTCTAGTTTTGAGTGAACCTGTAGGCAATTTATGTCACCCAATCTGAAAGCAGCATATGATAGAGGGAGAGAAGCTGATTATATATATATATGTGGGTGGGGCAAGGAGGACTCTCACTGTCCCGTCTAAGAGTCCTGTCAGAATTTTCTTTCTCTCTCGCGCTCTCTCTCTCTATATGTGTATGTATATATATATATATATATATATATATATATATATATATATATATACATACACATATAGAGAGAGAGAGCGCGAGAGAGAAAGAAAATTCTGACAGGACTCTTAGATGGGACAGTGAGAGTCCTCCTTGCCCCACCCACACACAGTGATTGACAGCTTTCTATTTAGCAGTGTGTACAGAATAGGCCATGAATCCTAATATTTGGGAGGGTAATCAGGTCTATAAGGTCTTAATCTACCCCAGCATGTTTTTGAAGCACCCCCTTTCTGACACATACATATCTATCTCACCATGTGGCCAAGGCTTTGGATTCGTGCCGAGCAAGACTTATTTATCAAAATGTTTCCACTCTTTTATACTTAGAAATGTGTCAGAAAACAATTTCAGGTCCAACATACTGTTGTTTTAACCTACACCAGATACAACAACAGGGCGTTCATCCTGTTGATGAATCTGGCACACAACGCGATGCGGGAAGAGTCATTAGGGATCTCTGCCAATAGATTTATACACTTGATGCATTTCGCATGAAGAATAATGTAAGGTATTTGCATCATAAAGGAAAAAAAGAAGACAGGTTTGTGCCATAAAACACGTAAATGTTTTCACTTTCTTTTAAATATAGAAATGCAATGATGTATCCACCCTGGGAAAGGACAGCGAGCAGACAGAATGTTACTGTGGTGCTTTTCTCTGCTATGTAATTAAGCAAAACTATGGGGATGGAAGGAGATTATTATGATATTAGCGTTCTGCCAGATCACAAATAGTATTTATTGGTTTTGGGCACCTCTCACATTTCAGCACAAATGAAAGTTGACAAATTGATCAGATGCAATTAGTGCTAACGTGACGGCGCGTCTATTCTGGAGGAGTCAGGTGTGTAGCGCCTATTAATACTCTCCGAAGACAGGAAAAAGAGCAGGGAACTGTGCTACGTTACATGGAGAGATCACCTATTGCTTATATTGATGTGTGTCATCCAAGAACATCTGGAAGGATTGCTTTTATTTTTGGCCCAACAATGTTAGGCTATGTTCACACTATGATTTGCAACAACGGCCGTGAATACTATGGTACTTACGTAGTGCTGCATCCGAGGGAATCCCGGCCGGAGTGTATACACAAAGGGGCACAGCAAAAACCTGACATGTCAGTTTTCTGCAGCCGCTATTCATTGAAAACCTGTCAGTGCACACAATGGAGCGTGCTGCTCCGGCCGCACGCTTCATTGTGAGCAGCAGGAAATTCGGATGCTGGCACACACTGATATGCCCGCATCTGAATTCAGCAGCAGTGAAGACCATCCGGCCGCTACTGCAGGAATAAAAGTTGTTTTTAACCATCATACCAGCCCTAGGAGAAAGGACTACCCTAGGATCGGTCAGGGCGTGGCAAAGACTAGAGGACGGTACCGGCAGTTTGGGGTAGCTGGCAGCTGGTAAAGATTAACTTTAGTAAAGGAGAAGAAGCATCATGTGGCTGGCGGTTGGTGCAAAAAAAGAAGAAGATAATGATATACTAAATGGACTGATTCCTGCACTAACAGCAAGGCTTTATAAGACAAGGCAAAACACAACCCTAGAGGACTCTGTTTCATTTAAGTCTACTAATTTACATATATTCTAATGAGTATTTATCCCAAAGGTCTCTCGCACTAATGAAGTGAAGTTAGTGAAATTATTAGAATGCTATATTAGCCTACCTAAGGAACAAAAGGGGGAACTACAGTAAAGCAGAGATGTAATTGGTTGATGTGGGCGGTTTACACCATTTTACACAGTTTAGTAAATCTGGCCCTTTATAATCAGCAGCATTCCATGAATATCCTAATAATAACATAATAATAAAAGAAAAAAAAATTAAATGGTATTACTAACCTTCCAATAACTCTTCAAAATCGTCAACGAAGAACTCCCGTAATGGTGGCCGCTTAGGTCTTTTTAAGGTGTTGACAAGTTGCTGGATCTTTGCAGACACTCTACTGCTTACAGGGACTCCTATAAAACAATAAGTGCAAATTTAAAACAGAAATTAGAATTTTGTACCCACAAGCTGACCCCCCCAAAACCACTTGTACCCCCCCAAAACCACTTGTACCTTCAGATAGATGCTTGTAATCCAAGATCTGTCCTGGGCTCCGTTCGGCAGGTGATGCAGTTATTGTCCTAAAAACAACTTTTAAACTGGCAGCCCTGTGCCCAACGGCCGTGGCCTAGAATGTCTATGCATTAGCCTGGCACAACCTCTCTGTCCCTCCTCCCCATCCTCCTCATCATTAGGAATGCTCCAGGCAGATTGTCTCCTATTCCTCAGCTGTGTGAATACTGAACATGGGCTGGATTGTTAAGGCACCTGTGCAATGTTAAGACAGGAGAAAATGTTCCAGTGGCATTCCTAATGATGAGGAGGGTGGGGAGGAGGGACGGAGCGGTGGTGCAAAGTTAGGGCACAGATACTACAAGCCCTGGCCGTTGGGCACGGGGCTACAAGTTTAAAAGTTGTTTTTTAGGACAATAACTGCATCACCTGCCGAACGGACCTCAGGACAGATCTTGGATTAAAAGCAGCTATTCGAGGGTACAAGTGGTTTGGGGGGGGGGGGGTCAGATTGTGGGTACAGAGTCACTTTAAGTAGTAGGCTAATATTTAGCAAACCGAGGCTTTCCTTTTCTCTTGGTCAACATTGGTATGGACATTGTGGAGCTGCTGTTCTACATATTCAGATACTTTTTTCTTTTGGCTCTTATGAATGCCATCAGTCTTGACGCCTGATATGCTAATTAAGACCTAGACTCTCAACTGGGCGGTCACCACTGCTTGGTTTCAAGGCCGAGAACTTTAGGTTCACACCCTAGTGAGAAAAGAAGTGACCGCCCCATTGACAGTCTGTGGACATCACCCTGGTCTGCATTGTCAAGCGGGTGGTCACCACTGCTTTTAAAAAGGTGTGTACTTGAGGTTCTTCCTGGTGAGAACTAAGAGGTGGTGACCACCCAGTTGAAAGTCTAGATCCTAAATAGCATATTACACACAGAAACTAACAGCACAGTAAAAAACAAAAATGGCCCAAGTCTCAGGAGCAGCAACTTAACATGGATGATGGTGGTGGTGAGCATTTCTTATATCGGCCACAGGTGTCCTGTCTTTTTATCTGGACGGTTATTGGAAACTTTTGAGAAAAAATTTAATTGGACAAGAACTATAAAGGGTGTATTTGCCATAGTAATTTATAAGTAGCATTGGCTAACAGGTGACATTCATCTTCGCTGGCATCACAAATAACAAGAATGTCGATGTCCAGACTAAAAGCAGTGCAGCAGCAAATAGAAATATGAGTTGGTCCTTCAGCACGTGGGTGTTATAATATGCTTTCCCATTCTATTTTATTTTCTGACAGGGAAACAGATACGCACATTGAGATCATTGATCTCTACAGAGTAATGGAGTGCCGGTGCATACAGTGGTAACAGATGACGGATGTCAGAAGAAAGTATTAGAAAACTTCTTGAGTTCGCCTCTAAGATCTGCTTTCAGCAGTGGCCGTGTGCATTACTCTACAGAGATCAATCATCCTCATGTGGAAATCCATCCATCAAAGGTTGATACGGAAGCAGGAACGATATGATAACAACCATGGGCATAACCTAGTAGTGCTCAGAAAATGATTATACAACAGGACTCACGCGCAGACATAGAGTATGTGCCTCTTATTCTAAACCGAGTTATATGGGTGTTTAAAAAAATTATTGGCCTATCCTCAATTCACATGTGACTGCTAACTCACTTTCTTATAGCAGTAGAGAGAGTCACACAGTATACGAGAGCAGGGACGTTTGACAGGAGTTTCTGCTCGTACTGAAATTTCTGGCCAAGACAGGAACTATCCAGAGCTGGAGAGGATTTCTATGGCGATACCCATAGAAAGCCTATGCTACTCTCAACAGTTCCTGTCTCGACCAGAGAAGTCAGCAGAGAGCGCTGTCTCAGACTGAAAATAAAACAACATTTCCTGCAGGACATACAGCAGCTGATAAGTATGGGAAGACTTGAGATTTTTTAGAAAAAAAGTAAATTACAAATCTGTATAACTTTCTGACTACAGTTGATTTGAAAGAAAAAGATTTTCGCTGTACAACACCTTTAAGGCTGGGTTCACACTACGTATATTTCAGTCAGTATATTTCAGTCAGTATTGCAACCAAAACCAGTAGTGGATTAAAAACACAGAAAGGATCTGTTCACACAATGTTGAAATTGAGTGGATGGCCGCCATTTAATGGCAAATATTTGCTGTTATTTTAAAACAACGGCTGTTATATTGAAATAATGGCAGTTATTTACTGTTATATGGCGGCCATCCACTCAATTTCAACATTGTGTGGACAGAGCCTTTCTGTGTTTTTAATCCACCCCTTGTTTTGGTTGCAATACTGACTGAAATATACTGACTGAAATATATGTAGTGTGAACCCAGCCTAAAGGAGAAAATAGGAAATGCTTATAAAGTGCTTTTTTCCCTGCACTTACAACTGCATAAAGGCTTAACTTCCTGGATAAAATGGTGATGTCACTTCCTGGAAAACATGGTGATGTCACTTCCTGGAAAACATGGTGATGTCACTTCCTGGATAACATGGTGATGTCACTTCCTGGATAACATGGTGATGTCACTTCCTGGAAAACATGGTGATGTCACTTCCTGGATAACATGGTGATGTCACGACCCGACTCCCAGAGGTGTGCGGGCTGTGGCTGCTGGAGAGGATGATGGCAGGGGGACACTGAGGGACACAGGGCACTGGAAGGACACTGAGCATCCATCTGCCATCATCCTCTCCAGCAGCCACAGCCCGCACAGCTTTGGGAGTCGGGTCGTGTCATCCCCATGTTATCCAGGAAGTGACATCACTATGTTATCCAGGAAGTGACATCCCCATGTTATCCAGGAAGTGACATCACCATGTTATCCAGGAAGTGAAGCCTTGATGCAGTAGTAAGTGGAGGGAAAAAAGCACTTTATAAGCAGTTCCCGTAATAAGTGTATATTAGGGATTTGTATAACCTTTGGGGGGCAATACAATACTTTAATAAAAATTTTAGCTGGACTTCTCCTTTAAGACACATTACCCCATCTGGCCCCCTATAGAGCCATTCATTGGGGCAGGGCGTAACACCACTATCAGTATGCAGGAAAACGGTTTGTTCAATGATCACTGTAAAACATCAGTTAGCATAGTTTACGCCTAATGGCTTAGATGATAATAGTGCATCAGTCTATGAGTCAGCCATTCGTATTATCAGATGAATCAGATTGGCAAGTGACTCAAGGTAATCGTTGCTGCGCTGCAGCTCTCTAGTAAGAGATCAACTAATCCAGGAGTTTAAAAAAACTAAATGAGAAGCTAACCCTGCCAAAGGCAACGGCCATTACAGCGGGAGCGGCTGTTCTGCCGAGTGCTGGAATGCGGTAAGTCGTAATTGTTTTCTCACTATTTTAAATGACTGTTTGTTCTCAAAATAATTAACATCAGCTCCAATAAACTGTAGCTGTAGTTTACGCCGATCCGGCGCTCTTATCTCCAGTGCTTCAGATTGGTTTTAATATTGGGAAATGGAAAAAAAATAATATTAATTGTAAGCAGAAACAGGAAAAAAACTGCTTCTAATATCCAGTTATAAGTAATGTTATTGTCAATTACCTTAAAGAAAAATCTCATTAAATGAATAATTACATTGAGCAGTTTTCGGCATCTGAAGATTGTAACGTACCATTAGTCATACAGGAACAATAGACGGAATATAGGAACGCACGATGGTAACGCAATGAGGGAGTCAGAGTTTTATGTGATGCAATAGAAAATTGTATCCAAAAAGCAAAAAAAATCCCAGGTTTGAATTAAAGCAATAAAGTAAAATTTTAATATGACTGATCTGAATTAGAAGCTCATCTGAGTCCCAAAAGGCTCGGAATGTCTACAATGCTTCAAGGGAAGAAAATACTCCCTTTTTATTCTTGTTAAAGTGTCACTGTCGTTTACATTTTTTTTGCAGAAATTAATAGTACAGGCGATTTTAAGAAACTTTGTTATTGGAATTATTAGCCGAAAAATGCATTTTTATCATGAAAAAGCAGTTTGAAGCTCTCCCCCCTGTCTTCATGGTTCTCTATGGAGAGGGGAGGGGTTGGGGGAGATGAGGCACCAAAACAGGATGACAAAGAGTTAATTTACAGCTACATTACCGGGCTATCTCCTCTGAAGTCAGCACTGACCTCTCTGACGTCTGAATACCGGCTTTCACACAGCTCCCACTGTGTAATCCTTTTATCTCTGCTGGCGACTAATCTCCCTCTTCCCCCCTCCATAGGTTACACAGGGCTCGACTGATGTAAAAGAGTCGAGATTTTCTGATAATGAGCAGTGGATGAGAGAGAGGAGGGAGGGGGGGGGACCTGGGGAAAGTCTTTTTGAATGCAGATAATGGCATATTTGCCAAATAAACCCATTTACAAAGTTTCCTAAAATCCTGTACTATTGATTTCTGCAAAAAAAAAATATATATATATATATATACAACTGTGACACTTTAAGTTTAATTTCCTGATATTTGGTAATACCAAAGATTTAACCATATTGACATATGTAGGCTAGGTGCACACACAGTCAAAATGACGTCCTTTTTTATTGAATGTCCGTCATTTAACGGGAAACTTATTTTAAAACAGCTGTTATTAGATTCTATATATTGTTTTAAAATAACGGCTGTTATTTGCTGTTAAGCGAAAGCCATCTGATAAAAACGGCCATTATTTTTATAGTGTGTGAACATAGCCTCATAGTGGAAGATTTTTTTTATCATTCACTGAAATGGGGCGTCTGGTTTTTCCCTCATTCTCAAAGACCCGACATGTTAGGTCGCTACTAGAGATGAGCACAACTCGAGCATGCTTGAGTCCGATCGTTCAGCATTGGAATAATGGTGGCTGAAGAACTTAGATGTAGCCCTCAGGAGTCAGGAAAAACATGGATACAGCTTAAGACTATGTTCACACAAACGACGGCCGTTATTTGGCACTCAAAACAACAGCCATTGTTTAAGGATCAAACAACAGCCATTGTTTTACATAGTAACATAGTTAATAAGGGTGGAAGAAGACAAGAGTCCATCACGATCGACCTAGAGAAACCCTACTGTGTTGATCCGGAGGAAGGTTTGAAGAAAAATTGCATTGAAGTCTATGGATAGCGGCCGGGAATAATTGACATGATCATTATTTTGTAAAGTCTGTAGTAAACAACGGCCATTGTTCGATACATTGTGTCAAACAACAGGCCTTGTTTGCATTAACTTTAGAGATGAGCGAACCGGGTTCGGGTTCGAGTCGATCCGAACCCGAACGATCGGCATTTGATTAGCGGTGGCTGCTGAACTTGGATAAAGCTCTAAGGCTGTCTGGAAAACATAGATACAGCCAATGACTATATCCATGTTTTCCACATAGCCTTAGAGCTTCATCCAAGTTCAGCAGCCACCGCTAATCCAATGCTGAGAGTTCGGGTTCGGATCGACTCGAGCATGCTCGAGGTTCGCTCATCTCTAGTTAACTTCAATGCACATCACTGCAGTATGAAAAGAATGGCCATTGTTTTAATTGAAAAACACGGACATTCTTTTCATAAAAATAGTGTTGTGTGAACATAGCGAAGGCCTATGACTATATCCATGTTTTCCAGGCTTCCTTAAGGCTGCATCAAACTTCTTTAGCCTCTGGTATTCAAATGCCGAATAACTGGACTTAAGTATACTCGAATTGCCCTCATCTCTGGTACATGCACCTGTGGTGATGCTGTAGGGAAATTTAACAAGCAAACTAGGGATGGTCGGAACAGAGTTTGGTTCGGGTTCGTACGAACCTGAACTCTCTGCAATGATTCCCGCTGTCTGCCCTCTCCGTGGAGAGGGTGGATACAGCGGGAGGACGTCCTGGAAAACTGGGATACAGCCATAGCCATAGGCTGTATCCTAGTTTTCCAGGCGGTCCTCCCGCTGTATCCACCCGCTGCACGGAGCGGGCAGACAGCGGGAATCTGATGCCGAGCGTTCGGGTTCATACAAACCCAAACCTCGGCAGTTTCGGACCATCCCTAAAGCAAACTTATAGTAAGAATGTCCTTAAAACATCTATTCAAATGTTAAATAAGCTCTGCTAAAATAAAAGTCGATCTCAAATTGGTTGCTATGGGCAAAGAAGGACATTCTTACTTTTGTTAAGATTAACCATAGATTTTAAAGAGGTATCCCACCACTAAACAGAATCTACAGAATAGGTGACAACTAACGGTTCGGGGGGAATGGACTTGTTGGGATTGAACCCTTCTCGAAAGGGGTTAAGTTTTAATATTAGAATAACCCCTTTATTAAGGACCTTTGGTAAATCGCTGATCACACACCTGTTTCAGTTTCTTGATCTGCCCTCCTGTCCCCGAGATCTGTAGATTTATAGTTTGACATGGGCGTGAACATAATTTTAATGGTAAAATAAATATCAGGTGATAGACGTGATAATAACGTCAGGGGGTGTCAATGTTTTAAACTGACGTGTGTGTATGCCTTTTTTGTAAATTTAAATTTATAGGGGGCAAGGTATCAATAGAGACTCATGAGTGAGTACTTTATTAAATTTTTTTCACTGATCTCCCTGAGCTCAGTGATTGCTGTGTTTTGTTGGTCTACTTTTCATTGCCCCTGGTAGCCATAATCCTGCTCCACACTGATGAGGGGCAAATACCCCGAAACTGCTGTCTATGGACGGATGCCTGGCTTTGGTTAACCCTTGAAATGTCGCAATACTCACACCTGAGTTACAATTTGATGCAAAAGGGGCCACCTTGGTGTTTTCCTATTTATGTTCCAATACTCACAACCGAGTGGGACTTAAGGGGCTACATATCCCGATGATTTGGTGATCTACCCATCTGGAGGCACCCCTTGGCAACAAGCTAGGTATATCTGGCTATTCCCGTGTTTTGAGACTCGCAACTGAGGATCCACTGACCCTTTTTTTGTATATTTAAATTTATAGGGGTCAATGTATCAATAGAGACTCTTAAATGAATACTTTATTGGATTTTTCTTTCACAGATCTCCCTGAGCTCAGTGATTGCTGTGTTTAATAGCAGATTATAATAGGTCCATTTCGGGCAGTAGCCCGGGGCCCTGAGCTCCTGGGGGGCCAAAACAGACTTATTATTATTATTAGTATTATCTCCAGGCAACAGTTTTGCCATGATTTGAAAAAAAATTAATGCTTTTTACCACAATTTTGCGCAAATCAGGGCAAAAATGCAGCCAGGAGACAATGCAGTAACATTAAAGAACATACCGAAGGACCTTTTCATGTGACAATGATGTCACCACAGGTCCTTTACAGGCTGCATTATGGAAGAAAAAGACTAAAGCTAGTGCCGCTATAGTTACAGTGGGTTGGGGGGTCCAAGCTTGGTGAACAGCCTGGGGCCCATGGTAAAGTTAATCCGCCCCTGGCTGTGTTTTGTATGCCCAATAAACACCCCCCTTACTGTATAATGACGCCCATCACATGACATTCACTCCCATTATTACAACTACGTTAACACCCATTTGACTATTGTACTGACTTTGAATAGTGGAAAGAGGGAATGGGAGGGCACAGAAAGAAGCTAAGCTAATTATTGATAGTAAATCTCGTTTTTCGGGTTCTACAAATCGATTACATGGAGTCAGCAGTTGACAGATTCTTGATGTCGTGGTAAAATCCACAGCACTTTACAATGACACAATAAATATAATATTATTACATACGGTATTAGATTTTCCATTTATTACTAGCGACTGATACATACCATCTCCGGTTTCCATAAGTTCAGCGTTGCCATACTTGGAGGTGGCCCGCGATGTTGACCCCTGTGGTCGTTCTACTTGTATGGAGTGCTCTGAGGTGTATGTGGTAACATCTGGAGGGGCTGAATGGTTTTCTGTAAAAACACAGTAAGACTTAGCCATAGAGAAGACACCATTCTCCATTTAGGAAACACACCAGGAAATGCAAACATTACATCTCAGTACTGAACACTAGACCGTAGTCTTATATAGCCACAGTTCACACAGTGCAAACAGATAGCATTACCAACATATATTACTGATTGACTTCTACATCAAGCGGCCATAACAGATGCTTTGCAAATCTATAAAAGACATTCAATCTAAAATTAACAAAAAAAAAAATTCTAGCTAAGGCTTCAGCAAACAAAACAATAACTGGGAAAGGGTGGACGTTCTCTGGGAGGGACAGAGGCAATGTTCACATACATATCAGGGAAGCACGGCAGCTGCAGTAAAGCATTTCTTGCATTGCTTACATATAATACCTGAAGCATGTAAACATCATATATGCCTAATATACAATGTTTAGAAAAGCTGACGACAAAATAAGGAATGCACTAACATTTTTTTTACATATGGCGAGGATTCAATCCAGAAACCATTGCTGCCTTTAAGAGGTACTCCACAGGTAAAAAAAAATAAAAAAAAAATATATATATATATATATATATATATATATATTAAATCAACTGGTTTTAAAAACTTATACAAATTTGTAAATTACTCCTATTTAAAAATCTCCAGTCTTCCAGTATTTATCGGCTGCTGTATGTCCTGCAGGAAGTGGTGTATTCTTTTCAATCTGACACATGTCCAGAGAGGATTTGCTACTGCTCTGGACAGTTCCTGTCACGGACAGAGATGGCGGCAGAGAGCACTGACTGGAATACCACTGTTAATACCATTTCCTGCGGAACAGACATCAGCTGATAAGTACTGGAAGGCTTGAGTTTTTTTTTTTTATAGAAGTCATTTACTAATCTATATAATTTTCTAGTATAAATAACTTTTATATCATAAGAAAATTGCTGCGGCTTCTGCGTCATTGATCATCAATTACAATAAATAATGCTGTCCAGTGCTGCTTTCCAGAATCATGACTTAGACTAAGATGGCTAAGATGATATGAAGTTGTGAAAACATGGGGGGGGGGGGGAAGAACAAGAACCAAAGCTACAGTATATGGGGAAAAAGTTAGAAATTTGCAGAATTTATTATTATTGGCCTTTTCTATACAACAATATGTGACACACTGTGTCTAAGGCTGGGTTCACACTACATTTCTGCAATCAGTTTTTGCCTAAAACGGATGAATCCATTTTTCCATTGTCTTCCATAATAAAAAAAAAAAAAAAAACACAACCAAACAGATCAAGGCCAGGTTTACACTACGTATAACACCAGCCGTTCTGTGACCCGATGCTACTGAAGGACATTCAGGCCGGCACTGCAGTAACGGCCAGATGATCTTCATTTCTGCTGAATTCGGATGCAAATTCACTGCTGCACACAATGGAGCGTGTGGCCCTAGCTGCACGCTCCATTGTGTGAACTGACATGTTCTGTGCGCCTGGAATCCCTGCCAGAGCATATTGTATGTGTATATGCTCTGTCCGGGATTCCATTAATTCCAATACAATATATGTTTTGCATAAATCACGGCCGTTGTTGCAAATTGCAACAACGGCCGTGATATATGCAAAACATAGGTTGTGTGAACATAGCCGAAAAGTACACAAAAATGTGTACTAAAAGATGCATTTTTATCCGTTTTTTATAATGGAAGTCAATTTTCAGATTGTGGGTACAGAGTCGCTTTAAGGAATGAGAACATCTCTATGTGTTTAGAAGGTCAGCGCCATATTGTAAAGACTTCGCTAAATATACAAAATATGAAATCCATAACACTAGGGAGAATCTTTTATGAAAGAGTACCGGTCAATAACAAAAACTTTGGATATGTCACAGAGACATCCCCAAAGTTTTTATGGGTCAGTAGAACAAACAGGAAGATGAACACTACCGCATGCTCCTCTCCCTGTAACTAGACAGCCCTATAGACTTACATTGGGAGTCTGTCCAGGTCACGTGACACAGAGCCGAGAGTGATTGTGCTAAATGCGTACTTCTTCCGACTCCTGATTGGTCTAAACACTCAGACCCCAACCGATAAAAAAAACTGCTGATCTGTCTCTCTGACATATTAAACATTTTTTGATAATGACAGGTATTCTTTACTAGTTCAAGTAATTTTTTTTAAAGATTTTTTTTAGTGATATGGAACTACAAAGAAGTATACATAACAATCGACAATTTGAAAAAAACTAACAAAAAAAAAAGTGATCTCTGATATTCATATTTACATTACATTTTGTGCCTTCTGTCGGGCTACATGTTGGCATCCTGGCAAAAAAAGGATGCCGATGTGAAGCCCAACGTGTTGCCGATGGGCCTATAATTTTCATTGGGTAAACATAGTATAATTGTGACAACATTCACAAGCTGCTCCCTTCAAAATGCATTAACCTAAAAAGTAGACTTGTAAATGGTATTTGAAGGAATTGTTATGGGTCACAGTGCTATGTTCTGACAGAGTTTTCATTTTCCGTATAGTGTTGGCCCAGCTGAATAATTACAATAATTTATTCTGTTAATATTCGGTCTTGCAAGACTTCGTCTTGCTCAAAAAATAGTGTGCACTTAAAATGTCACAGAAACACAATACAAAAAAAGGGTATTATGTAGCATTAGTTTTGTACTTAAGGGTAGAAGAACAAAAAAAAATACCATACTCAATCCTCTTGACAGTGCCAATGCCCACTGCTAAGCACTTACTGCTTTCTTCTTGACACAAAGGAAATGCTCACTAATCCAATCCCTAGTTGAGGCGGGTCACTGCTTTTGCGAGGGAGCATTTAAAGGGGTTATCCAGCGCTACAAAAACATGGCCACTTTTCCCCCTACTGTTGTCTCCAGTTCAGGTGCGGTTTGCAATTAAGCTCCATTTACTTCAATGTAACTGAATTTCAAAACCCCACCCAAACTGGAGACAACAGTAGGGGGAAAGTGGCCATGTTTTTGTAGCACTGGATAACACCCTTAACGTGTGTCAAAAAGAGAGCAGAAAGCACTGGGCATCAAGGAACGGCACCATAACTATGACACTGTCAGGAGATTAGTGGCAGGTGAGTACATGCTTTTTTCTTTTTTTTTACTCCACCTAGAGCCCCTTTAAGTAGAATGCTCCAGAATGACCCTTTAAAGTGAATCATTGAGCTGCACTTTACATTCAAAACCGCTGACATTGATAGTTCAAGGAGACACATGGTACCTTTCATATATCTGTCTGTGCTCCCACAGTGGAAGAGGCCAAAGAGATATTGCCAAGCTCCTGAAGTGCAGAAAACTGTAATGCCCCTTCACATCACCTCCCATCCCTCTCCCTGCTTGGGGCTCTGCTTCCAGCTGACTACGACAGGGATGGGATGGGGAGTAAGAAGTCATTCCAGTTTGCAGCAGTTCTGGAGCCACTGGAACACCTCTTTTTCATTTAGCAGCAGAGGATAAAGCACTTTTCTATATTATGGAAGCACAGACAGATATATGAAAGGTACCACTGGGGAGATTTATCAAACATAGTGTAAAGTGAAACTGACTCAGTTGCCCCTAACAACCAATCAGATTCCACCTTTCATTCCTCACAGACTCTTTGGAAAATGAAAGGTGGAATCTGATTGGCTGCTAGGGGAAACTGAGCCAGTTTCACTTTACACCTTGTTTGATAAATCTCCCCCGTGTTTCTCCTTTACCTAACAGCTATCTAATAGTGTCAGCAGTTTGGAACATGAATTGCAGCAGTTTTTGTTTACTAAAATTTTGTTTAATCAACTATTAAAACATGATCCATCTATCTATACATTAAAGGAGTTATCCAGCGTTAGAAAAACATGGCACATCCTTGCAGAGACAACACTACAATTAAGCTTCATTCACTTCAATGGAACTGAGTTGCAAAATGCCACCCAAACTGGAAGACAATGGGCATATTTTTCTAACGCTGAATAAACCCTTTAAGAATGTGTTCACACAATGGACCTTCATGTGAGAAATCTGAGGCAGACTACTGGACGTGGATCATAGCATTATCCAATGGGGCAAACCCCCCTCCACTTACCTGATGCAGTTTCTACATGGAATTAACATCAAGAAGAATTTGAAATCCATGTCATAAAAAATCAGCAACATGAAAACTATTGGTAAAAAAGCCAATAAAATATTCAGCGGTGCCAGTTAAAGGGGTATTCCATTGAAACATAACTTTTCATATGTTACTGCCCAGTGTAAGACTAACAATTCCTACCATACTTGTTATTATCTATTTAATCTCCTTCCCCCAGTTATGAGTTGCTGCTTTCTGCTGAAAATACAAAAATCTGTGGGTGAGCCTTTCTCTCTCCCTTCTCCCCCTCCCTTTTGACACAGCTGATGTAAGCAAGTCCCTGACTGGCTTTATCTGCAACATTGTAGCTTCTTTGTAATGCTGGGGAGGTTAATCACAGAGAGTTTATCAGCAACTTGACCTTAGAATAACCCTCCAAGCATAACAAAGAAGCTACAATGTTGCAGATAACACCAGTCAGAGACTTGTTTACTGTACATCAGCTTTCTCAAAAGGGAGGGGGGAGGAGGGGGAGACAGAGTGAAAGGCTCATACACAGAGTTTAGTGTCTTCATCAGAAAGCAGCAGCTCAGAACTGGGAGAAGGAAACTGAATAGATAATAACAAGTATGGAATCAATTGTAAGTCTCACCATGGGCAGCAACATAGCAAAAGTTATGTTTGAGTGGAATACCCCTTTAAGACCACCATTTCTGTATGCTACACGTAACTTTACACAACATTATTTGTAGCACCTATAAAAGTTGGCCTGTTTTAAAAATGTCCCTTAAAGCCAACCCAGAGGTAGCATATATTAGTCCTTTATGATAGAGTGTATATATATATATATATATATATATATATATATATACATATATACAATCAGTTTGTAATGAGTTAAAATATGTAGAAACTGAACTTTCAAGTCTATGTGGTTGTCTCAGCATACAAAGAGAGAAGCTGCACAATGATCGATTGTTCTTTCTATTAAAGCGACATCAGTGTTTACTACACAGACCAACTTCCCAGACAAATCACCCCTCCCAAATGCGCAGCGGGGATGTATCAGAAAGCATCAGCTAGGAACAATTTGGAAGTACTGACCCGAGTCAAGTTAACCTTCCATCATACATCAAACTCTAAATACTCCATTAATGTCTCACAACGACAAGAAATACTGCAAGCCCATGCTGGGGTTTTATCTTAATGCTCAACAAACTCCACAAGCAAAGCGAATAAAACAGAACAGGGAATATGGCCACGGCAAACAATTGCTTACGGTTAGATTTTCTTCTCAGGGGGAAAAGGGTTGTGGGAGAGTGACCATAAAACACTACAAACAAGCACGGCAAACCAAAGAAGAATGACATACAGAATCCATATAAACGTAGAAGAAATTTTTTAACAGTTTGTCTTTTTTGTTTATAAGGATGTGTTCACATTACAAGTCATATTTGTTGCTGGTTCTTACTGGTCATTTTAGAATTAAAAAAAAAAAACCTGAATCGGAAGACAACTAAAAATGCTAAAGGGAAATACTGGAGTACCTGGATCTGCTGGGTTCACACTGTGTTTTTTTCCCCAAAAAAACACAGATACATTTGTGTGCACCCATTTTGATCTGTTTGACTTCCATTATTTAAAATAAATAAATAAATAAAATGGATCAAAAAAAACTACATTTTTGTGTCCATTAAAAAAAAAATGGATCCGTTTTGATCCATATTTTTAATAATGGAAGTCAATGGAAAAACGGATCAAAATTGATGCACACAAATGCATCCAAAAAAACGGATGGAAAAAAATAAAATAAAATGAATTGCAAAAATGCAGTGGGAACCCAATAATTACAATGGCGGTCCATTATTGACCGGCTATATTGCAAATGAAGGGATTACCCAGGATTTAAAAAAACAAAAAAAAACAAAAAAACAGTGGCTTTCAAAAACAGCACCACTTCCTTGTTATCCTGGATAACTCCTTTAAATTTCACCCAATGAATGTTTATGATGGTTGAAAACATTCATTTTCATCAACTTTAGTCTAAAGTGTTCATGTCTCTTCTATGTAGAGAGAATGGGGAAGCCGCAGTAAGACTACTCTAGTGCCGACTTATCCTTTCAAGAACAATTGAACTTATCAGTGAGGCCGAACCTGCCCCTTGAACCAGCCAAATTTAGGCTAAGGTGCATGGGCACCTTAAAGGAGAACTCCAGGCAAAATCTATTTTTTAATATGTTATTACATAAGCAAAGTTAGACAAATCCCTATTGTACACTAATTATTGGAAATGCACATATAGTGCTATTTCCCTTAACTTAGAAGATAAGGCAGGATTCAATTTCAATAAAAAATGTGACGTCACGACCTGGTCTATATACCTGAAGCAGGAGGAGAAGTAAATGTAGAAAGTACATGTAAAAAATGGTGATCAATTACTGCAGCAGGAGAGAGGCGACAAGGACCGATAGAGGAAGGCAGATAAGGAGCGCTCACCCTACTGCACGGCACCGGGCAACATGGGGAGATAGGCAGATGAGTGCTCAGCACCAGGCAGCATGGGGCGGGAGGTAGGCAGATGAGTGCTCAGCACCAGACAGCATGGGGCGGGAGGTAGGCAGATGAGTGCTCAGCACCAGGCAGCATGGGGCGGGAGGTAGGCAGATGAGTGCTCAGCACCAGGCAGCATGGGGCAGGAGGTAGGCAGATGAGTGCTCAGCACCAGACAGCATGGGGCGGGAGGTAGGCAGATGAGTGCTCAGCACCAGGCAGCATGGGGCGGGAGGTAGGCAGATGAGTGCTCAGCACCAGACAGCATGGGGCGGGAGGTAGGCAGATGAGTGCTCAGCACCAGACAGCATGGGGCGGGAGGTAGGCAGATGAGTGCTCAGCACCAGGCAGCATGGGGCGGGAGGTAGGCAGATGAGTGCTCAGCACCAGGCAGCATGGGGCGGGAGGTAGGCAGATGAGTGCTCAGCACCAGGCAGCATGGGGCAGGAGGTAGGCAGATGAGTGCTCAGCACCAGACAGCATGGGGCGGGAGGTAGGCAGATGAGTGCTCAGCACCAGACAGCATGGGGCGGGAGGTAGGCAGATGAGTGCTCAGCACCAGGCAGCATGGGGCGGGAGGTAGGCAGATGAGTGCTCAGCACCAGGCAGCATGGGGCAGGAGGTAGGCAGATGAGTGCTCAGCACCAGACAGCATGGGGCGGGAGGTAGGCAGATGAGTGCCCAGCACCAGGCAGCATGGGGCGGGCGGTAGGCAGATGAGTGCTCAGCACCAGACAGCATGGGGCGGGAGGTAGGCAGATGAGTGCTCAGCACCAGACAGCATGGGGCGGGAGGTAGGCAGATGAGTGCTCAGCACCAGGCAGCATGGGGCGGGAGATAGGCAGATGAGTGCTCAGCACCAGGCAGCATGGGGCGGGAGGTAGGCAGATGAGTGCTCAGCGCCGGGCAGCCCAGGGCAGGAGGGATGCAGATGACGCACAGGGCAGGAGGGAGGCAGATGAGCGCACGGCACCTGGCAGCATGAGGTGAGAGGGAGGCGTCATGGAACAGGATTAGAGATGAGCGAACCTGGTTCGGGTTCGAGTCCAGCCGAACCCGAACGATCGGCATTTGATTAGCGGTGACTTCTGAACTTGGATCAAGCTCTAAGGTTGTCTGGAAAACATGGATACAGCCAATGACTATATCCATGTTTTTCACATAGCCTTAGGGCTTTATCCAAGTTCAGCAGCCACCGCTAATCAAATGCCGATCGTTTAGGTTCGGCTGGACTCGAACCCGAAACCGGTTCGCTCATCTCTAAACAGGATAGATGGTAATTACAGGGGGGGGGGGGCTGGTGCGTTTGGGCAGCCTGGGGGGGGGGACACATGGACAATTGCACTACCACTCCTGTCATTGCTTCTGGCCGTGGTACAGGACGGGCCCTGTCATCCATTTTTTACATGTAATTTCTACATATACTGCCCTGCCTGCTGGACACTTTAGGTATATAGACCGGTTCGTGACGTCACGTTTTGTTTTTTGTTTTTTAGAGAAATTGAAGCCTGTCTGATCTACTAAATTGAGAGAAATAGCACTATATGTGGATTTCCAATAATTAGTGTACATTAGGTAATTTGTCTAACTTTGCTTATGTAATAACATATTAAATAATAGATTTCGCCCTGAACGTCTCCTTTAATGTGTACAGACACCTTTATTGGCCAAAGTGGCTCAGCTAAGAGCCACTCATGCTTATTTTGACCCTTTACCTACTGATTTAATCTAACAGAGGGGAAGAAGTGCTTAAAGGACAAGTGCCATGAAAACCTTTTTCCCAGTAATTGAAGCACATTACAAAGTTATATAACTCTGTAATATGCTTAAATCACCTATTTGCCTCCCTTCCCTGTCTTTTCCCCCCTCCACCCCCCACCAGGAAGTGTCCTAACTCACACAGACCTAATTACTGCTGTCACCGTCACCAGGCAGCTCCTTCTTGTGAGTCATCAGCAGGAGGGCTGCTCTAGGTCCTGTTACAGCAGCCCCCCAGTCCAAGTGATGGCTTGCAGTTGTTCAGCCAATGGGAGCTGAGCAAGCTGAGTCACCTGACAAGGCAGGGGAGGGGGGAGGCTAGTGTAACAGGAGAAGGAGCTGAGAGAAGAGCTTGGTGACGGTGACGACAGTAATTAGGTCTGTGTGAGTTAGGACACTTCCTGGTGGGGGGTGGAGGGGGAAAAGACAGGGAAGGGAGGCAGATAGGTGATTGAAGCATATTACACTGTACATTACATTGTAATGTGCTTCAATTACTGGGAAAAAGTTTTTTTATGGCACTTTAAATAAGCTCTCTAGTAGGAGAATCAGGAGGTAGTGGGGGCAGGTACATCATCTATTGACACTTCAGTAGGGCATCATATACATTCCTCCAAATAGGGAGCTATGTCAGATAATAGATGCTTTTTGACCCTTGAGGGCCTTTATTGGTGGTGTCGGAGCCATCCAGTATTTACTGCCTCCTACATAACAGTAAATGCTTATTTAAGCACTTTATTGGGGGACCAGATTTCGACCTTAAACTGTTCAACTCTGAAATTTAATAGGTCATAAGCAGCCCCTGCCTCATGTGACATAGCAAGACTTTGGATGGCTTTTTCGAAACCTAGAACAACCAGAAGAGGATTTTGGCAAAAAAAAAATGCTAATTTTTCAAGAAAAAATTTACATGAAGGCAGCTGACCTACAATAATTTTACAAAAATATATATATATGCCGGTTTACTTTTTTTGCTGGGTTCTAAATTATAGTCTGTAATATACTTTAGAGCTGGAATCGCTATTCTGCACGAGAAGTAGCTGGTTTGATTTTTGCCTATAGCTTGCTCAGGTCACATGTATGGCCTAATCCAGCCTTTATAAAGGCCACATGTTGGGGCCACATATTGGGGCCACATATAACCCAATGTGTTCCCAGCAGGTCCACTGACATTAACAGGGTTTATTAGACTATATTAGGCCAATTAAAGTCAAAGGGGCAGCCAGAAAAAACGTGGGTTATACATCCGCATCTCTTTTTGATATATTGCTGGTATATACCTCATCATGTGGCCACAACCATGGTGGGAATGGGGCCTAACTGCACTACAAGCACTTGGCTAAAATGCTTATCAAATGTTTTTAAATAGAAACCGGAACTATTGGTAATGAAGCTTTGGATTACAATGCATGCTATAATTTAGGATTGGTGCAATATATATAATGTATTTATAAGGTAACATATCTTTTTATGCATATTATAAACTGGAACGTTGCTTTGACCTTTAACCTTTTACATACAACTGGGGACAAACTTGACAAACTTTGAAACAAGTGAGATAGTTAATACGAATGACTTTTGTGGTTATATTTCTGGGTTTATGTGGTGTCCTTCTAAGGGTTATAATAGAAACCACTACTTAAAGAGTCTATTGAATTTACTATAAACAATTCCTCAAAATCAGGCCCAGTACAGTATTCTTGTTAGTTCACAGACCATCCGGAATCTCACCAGCTCAAGACTACATAAATGGCACAACATTACACCAAAAAAACATGGTCTACAATATGGGAATAAGGTGATGTAAGGGAGGAGTAAGGAGTTGGGAAACTTTAGGTACTCACCATTTTTAGGTGTGCTTTGCCAATGGCAAGAAGCACCTTTAGCGCTCGCCTGATTCTGTCCGTTTGACGTTAAGAAAAAGCCACGACCGCTTGTGTCACATGACTCATTTTGAAAGTGTTCCTTGATGGAATGCACAACTGTCAGTGAAGGTAAAACAACACCAAGATGTGAGGATCGCCTTTCAGCTAAGCAGTGAAGGAGATAATGTGCAATACAAGTTTATAATCACGGAGGTCTTAGAACAGAACTCACTGATTATAAACAGATTTTTTTTAAAAAAATCTATGTCTACCATTCTAGTCTATGAAGTCCATTAGGCAATGTCAATATCAATATATTGTGGAAAAAAGTGGTGGTGACTCACCCTTATTTCAATAGAATTATCGCCCACCACCGCCTACTATCATCCAAGAAAGTATGAACCCATCTGTTAACCCCCCCACCCCCACCCCTAAAAAAACAACCCTCCTAATGACATTCATGTAACATGACTGGGGAATAAGCAATCTGCCATACTAGGGGTAGGGGATAAGTCAAAATAACAAGGAAGAAGCTTGGGCAGCTAGCACTGGAGAGCAAATTCAAGATGCAAAAAGTCAGCTATACATACTGTGAAACTGTCCATCTGTCCTCCTATTCCCTTCAGGAAAGAAAAGCAATTGTAAGCCAAGATAGCAAAGGCTCAATGAACTTACTTATTAGATAAAATACATGAGATGCTGAAGAGATACTAAGGTAGCCTCCCTTACACCCATGGCAGGAAGCCATTGTATAGGCTGAACCACAGACGCGAGGACATGGCCTATCAATTCAGTAAACGTTTCCATTAAATCGGGGCCTCATTGCTTGTTTTTTAATTCACATAAATATTGGTTCTGCCAATAAAACGGCAAAGCTGCCTGCGTGTAGTTCAGCGGACTCGCTTTATAGACGACGTAAAAAAAGCCTGAGGAAGTCATATAAACATTTTATTGTGGTGAATCTGCTTGTCATCTGCCAACAATAAAAAACTAGAGGTAGATGGGATGAAGTGAATCTTCAGGTAACCTGGGATGCCGTCACATTTCATCTGTTTATGATTGTAGCTATTATATTATAATACAGCCATGTTTATTATTGACAGTGATCTAAATAGGGGTAAATGGGGTGGGAACTAATTTTGGGGATTACGGATGAAGTGGTGGCAGCAGTCTCTAAAATCCAATTAATATTTTGACACAGTTTACTCTAAAAGGTTTGATCACTTCATTGACCCTTACTATTGAAGGAGAATAGCTTTTTAAGCCATAAGCGTTTACTAATTGAGTCTTTTATAAGTTTTAGACATTCTTCTAATTCGAGGGATATGTTGACCTTTTGTAAAGTACAGAGCATCCATGCATAAAATTAAAATTCATTGGGGGAGATTTATCAAACATGGTGTAAAGTGAAACTGGCTCAGTTGCCCCTAGCAACCAATCAGATTCCACCTTTCATTTTCCAAAGAGTCTGAGAGGAATGAAAGGAGGAATCTGATTGGTTGCTAGGGGCAACTGAGCCAGTTTCACTTTACACCATGTTTGATAAATCTCCCCCATGGTGTAAAGTGAAACTGGCTCAGTTGCCCCTAGCAACCAATCAGATTCCACTTTTCATTCCTCACAGACTCATTGGAAATTAAAAGTAGGAATCTGATTGGTTGCTAGGGGCAACTGAGCCAATTCTACTTTACACTAGTTTAATAAAACTACCCAATTGTGTCTACACAATGATAAAACTTTACCTAACACAGTATAGTATAACACAGTATAAAAAAACCAAAAACCTTACATACAGTATATAAAACTATAATTTACAAGCATTTTAAGAAAATGGCATAGATTAAATGGGGTGTCCAATGGTGGCCTATCAAGACCCCCAACTAACCAGCAAAACAAAAGGAAAGTTGTACTCCAGAGAGGGATTCACCTAAATGGGACTAAAGGCCCTATTACACCAAATGATTATTGGCCGTGCTTGGCGGATTATTGTCCGTTATGGCCGATAATCACTTGGTGTAATAGCTAGTGTTAAAAGGCTACAATCAGCTGACTGATCAGTCTGCTGATCCTTGCCTTAAAACATGTTGAAAATTTTTTGACTGATAATGCCGGTCTGCTGGCCGTCGTTCTGCGCACCCCTGCAGCCCTCCCCCCCCCCCCCACCACCACCACTCAGACCCACTCGCTGTCAGTGTGTGTAATAGTTCCGGGAACAAGAAGCAAGCGAGCACTGATCTGACAGGTCAGAGCTCACTTGCTCCTCACCATCGGTCCATGTAATAGGGGCTTGAGCTGGGCCAAAAAGTTACTGGACAAGGAATCACTGGGCCTGGGGAAACATAAAGGGCCCCTTCATTCTGCTGATGGATGGAGGTTCTGGTGGTTGGAGGTCCACTGGTGGCTGATTCTAAGGTAAGTCGTCAAAGTATATTCCTAGGTTACAATTTGTATTTGGTTCGATCACTTAGATACAGAAAACCCGCCTAGGAAACAACAGCAAAGTATTGTAATCCCATTTCACACATTGCCATAATTCTTATGTTAGCAAGGAGACAGATCTGTGATCACAGGTCATACTTCTACTCAGAGACACCGCAACATCTTTTAGTCTCTGTCAAGAGAAGAAGTCATTACATAAAGTTTTACAGCTTGGTTATGACCTACCTATGTGCGTCTGGGCCATGACATCTGCTAATCTGTGAGCGGCACTGCTGCCTCCACTCTGTGTTGAAGAGGAGGAAGTGGTTGATGTGGTTGATCCATGGATGGCTTGGCTAATCCAGTGCTCCATGTTTATACTTCCTTGACTTGAGGTGGGAGTTCCCTGGGAGTCCCCTTGGACTGAGCCTTCATCCTCGGAGCCTGAAGAGGTATCTGCCAAAGATACAGACATGATTAAAGGATAAAGTTAAAGTCTGTCGAAAATTTTTATTAAAGTATTGTGTTGCCCCCCAAAAGTTATACAAATTACCAATATACACTTATTACAGGAAATTACAGTGTTTTTTTCCCTGCACTACTGCATCAAGGCTTCAATTCCTGGATAACGTGGTGATGTCACTTCCTGGATACCATGGTGATGTCACTTCCTGGATAACATGGTGATGTCACGCCCCGACTCCCAGAGCTATCCGGGCTGTGGCTGCTGGAGAGGATGATGGCAGGGGGATGCTCAGTGTCCCTCCAATGCCCTGTGTCCCTCAGTGTCCCCCTGCCATCTTCCTCTCCAGCAGCCACAGCTCGCACAGCTCTGGGAGTTGGGGCGTGACATCACCATGTTATCCAGGAAGTGACATCACCATGTTATCCAGGAAGTGAAGTCTTGATGCAGTAGTAAGTGCAGGGAAAAAAGCACTTTATAAGCATTTCCTGTAATAAGTGTATATTGGTGATTTGTATAACTTTTGGGGGGCAATACAATACTTTAATAAAAATTTTGACTGGACTTCTCCTTTAAGGTCACAAGGTCCCAAAATGTATCTTTATAATTCACCAATGATCAGCTGTTCCTGAGGATCTGATGGCCATTTTCATCACACTAATGGTCCTTTTACATGGAGCGATAATTTGTTCAATCGATCGTTTAACGATTTTGAAGCAACAATTTGGTTTTTATAACAATCAGCGATTAGACGAGGAGATAAATAGTTTGAAAAAAATCGTTATTGCAATCGTTTTAGGACCCATCTAAGCCCATTAAGCCCATCTCACACATTAGGGTAAATTTGTGAAAGACCGTTTAGACGAAGCGATCTGCAAATTTGCAGCGAACGACCAACGATGATTTGAGAACATGTTGAAAGACTAAGAATAACGATTTCTCGCTCATCGCTTGATCGTTGGCTGTGTTTACACGAGCTCAAATGCGATCGTTATTGCAAAGATTTGACCGATAATCTCCCCGTCTAAAAGAACCATAAGGCTCAAAGCCATTGTGGAGGAGCTTTAACCCACTGATCTCTGGTACACTAGGTAATAAAACCCATTATAATGTAGATGTTTCTAGAACCAGCATTCCAAGGATATGTGATCAGTGAAGAACAAAGATTAACAGTCGTTGTATTAGTTATGCTAATCTTTTTTATTTTTAGAGATGTATCCATGTTTTCCAGGCAGCTCTCCGACTACATCCATCTTCTCCAAATGCCAAGCGATCATCTTCTCCAAATGTCAACTTACTGTAAGATCGCTCTTCTCTATTTATTTATTTTTATTAAAGGGGCATTCCCATGTCCAAAAGTTATCCCCTAAAAAGCTGATTGGTGGGGGTCTGAATTAAAATGTCCCCCAAATGGAGTGTATGGCCAGCTCTCTATTCACTCTCTGCTTTCTGAACAATTCAAAAACTCTTAAAAGATCAAATGCTAAAAAAAAAAAAACACATTTCTTTTAGTATTGGCTCACCTGGGGGTGTGTATGCATCCATTGATGTTTGCACCACAAGGGATCGACGTTTCGATGGCATGGGTACCGCCATTTTCCTTTCTTTATGTTTAGCAAGGGCTGCCTGGACTGCTTCTGTATGTACATCTGTAACAGCAGCAAAACAGTGTCACATCTCACTACAGTGCATTGTCTCCGATACACAAAACTTTTTTTATTAGTTGACAGGAAAAAATAAAACAGCTACAAGGTACGTGGAGAATGTTCAGCCTCCCTGATCATAATGTAGACATAAAGGCGTCTGAAGGTGTCATAATTCTGGAGAATTTTTGCTTAGGACACTCTGCTCTTTAGGACACTCTGCTGTTTTTTCTCCTTATAACGCAGCAATAAAGTGACAAATGGGCGTTACCATTCTTTCGTCAAATGGGTGTGACTATAAACAAAACAGCAGATTAGAATCTTCTAACCTGCTGTAAGTTTCCCTTCAAAGTGTCACTGTTTCAAAAAAACATGAGAAACATGGGTAAACTTTTGATCAGTTCGAGGCTGAGTGCTCAGACCCTGACCCATCGTGAGAATGAGCAGAGAGAGGACCGCACTGCCGCGCAGTCTGCTCCCCACTCTGTGTCAGTGAAAAGAGTCAGACTCATACATTTTCATTATGAGTCCGACTGATCATGTGACACAGAGCTGGGAGAGGACCATTCTTAGAGTGATCTTCTCCCAGCTCGTTCTCACGATCAGTCAGGGTCTGAGCACTCAACTTTTGACATGTCTCACCCAGGAATCAGATTCTAATAGAAAGGGATTAAACTGGGGATGCACGCTGTGTCGCTGGTATTTCCAGTTACCAGAGGATAGACATCATAGGAGTAGACCTAGCCAGTAGCAGATTACAACAGGTCCATTTCGGGCGGTAGCCCGGGGCCCTGAGCTCCTGGGGGGCTCATGGCCACCCAAACAGACATATACTTTTAATGGTGTATTGTCTCCTGGCTACAGTTCTGCCATGATTTGCAAAAAAAAAAAAAAGAACCTGCTTTTTTAACTGCAATTTTGCACAAATCAGTAGCCAGGAGACAATTCAGTAACAATAAAGAACATGCTGAAGGACCTTATCATGTGACTATGATGTCACCACAGGTCCTGTACAGTCTGCACTATGGATGAGCAATACTATATATATTACTGCTCATAGTTACAGTGGGGTAGGGCGGCCCAGGATTGGTGAACAGCCCAGGGCCTATGGTAAAGTTAATCCACCCCTGGACCCAGCAGCTTCCAGGAAATCTTCAATAAGCTTTATTGCATATCCAGGTACAGCGATGTTTCGACCACACTCTGGTCTTTGTTGACAAAGACCAGAGTGTGGTCGAAACGTCGCTGTACCTGGATATGCAACAAAGCTTATTAAAGACTTCCAGGATGCTGCTGAGTCTACTGGTTTGCTGTCTTTTTGACATGTCAACATTTTTTTGAAATGACAATGACATTTTAAACATGAAACCACAAATGTGAAACCCCTGGATGAAGCTCCTTACCAGATCGATAGCGTTCATCTCTTGAGCCTGAGGAGCGCCGGCGATGATATCTAGAGGAAGAGGAAGGGGTAACGGGAGTTCTACGTTCTGGTGGTAGTACTTGATCCACCCCTGCAGAGAGAAAAACATTGCATATATCTTACTTAAATCAAGACTAAACTAGAACATTATTTAAAATAAATCTGCAAGTTCTGCATCTCTATGAACAACTCTAGGAATTCATTTATATTGTCATTTTCGGCAGCCAAATCTAAATGCAACCTGTGTACTCATTAGTTTAATTAGTTTTCTTCATTAAATATATTACTACAGTTGCAAGAAAAAGTAAGTGGATCCTTTAGAATTCTCTGTGCTCCTGCACTGATGACAATAAAATGTTTGTCTAGGCAAACACAATGTAATGTTCAACAAAAAAATTTTCTTTCAAATCAACGGGTGCCAGAAAGTGCCAGAGATTTGTAATTTACTTCTATTAAAAAATCTCAAGTCTTTCAGTACTTATCAGCTGCTGTATGTCCTGCAGGAAGTGGTGTCATCTCTCTAGTTTGACACAGTGCTCTCTGCTGCCATCTCTGTTCATGTCAGGAATTGTCCAGAGCAGTAGCAAATCCCCATAGAAAACCTCTTCTGCATAGCAAAACTACTAATCACCAGACGGTGGAAAACACCTGATATACCAACTAAATCAGAATTGGTTCAGGAAATAAACAAAACGTATAAATACGAGGAGGCTATAGCCTATGGCAACAACACTATTCTAAAATTCAGAGAGATGTGGTCACCGTGGACAATCAGTCCACTTTTCTCACCTTAATTCTTATCCAAATATTTTACTAAGCTGTTTGTTTATGAACATATTAAAAAACATGTATGAACATAATACATGCAAATTTATCACATTTTTGTGAATGACTTGCGGGAATACTGCTTGAATTAATGTTTTTTTTTTTTAATGAGTTATGTTTATTTTCTTTGATTTCTCCTTATGTTTAAATATACAACATGACGGTTTAATTGTATACTTTGTTTGCAAAAAAAATTTGCTTTGTCTACAATGCTTTTGAAAAATTTAATAAAAACATAGAAACAGAAAACCTCTTCTGCTCTCCAGACTGGAAGAAATACACCACTTCCTGCAGGACATACAGCAGCTGATAAGTACTGGAAGAATTGAGATTTTTTAATAGAAGTAAATTACAAATCTCTGGCACCTTCTAGCACCAGTTGATTTGAAATCATTTTTTAAGGACCTCACTAATGTAATGTTTCAATTGAGGAGATACACACAGGGGAGGGCATGTTTGCATACATTGCGGTTTCATTGTGTTAACGCAATGAAAGGCGACTGGACGGCGGTTATTTGAATAATAACTCCAATGAGGTGATGAAATTAAATTATGTTTTTACATTGCATTTTTATTGCGTTACTGCATGTGTGAACACTGCTTTACTAACAAACTTCTTTTGCTCAAGAAAGATTGGTTAATGTTAACCACTCCTTGATGAAGACAACATTTAGTAGGTGGATGAAGCTGGAAAAGGCTACAAATTTGTTCTCAAAGGGTATATACATCAATCCATGGTTAGACAAATTGTCTGCAAGTGGAGAGAAATCTGGACTATTGCTACATTCCCTTGAAGTGGGCATTCTTTTAAAGGGGTACACCAGAGGGAAAAAACAATCAACCAATCAAATTCCACCTTTCATTTTCCAAAATTTCTGTGAGGAATGAAAGGTGGAATCTGATTGGTTGCTAGGAGCAACTGAGCCAGTTTCACTTTACACCATGTTTGATAAATCTCCCCCATAGTGTTTATTGATGCAGCGGCGTTTAAGGTTCAGAATCGCTTTAATAAGTTCAATAAAATACATACTATATATATATAAATATATATATATATATATATATATATATATATATATATGTAATGTTATTGGAATTTGTGGAAAAAATGTTTAAAATATTTTAAATGCAACAGCAAAAAAGTAAAATAATGCTCATTAAGCCAATAATACTAAAAATAATAATTATACATAATAATACTGATTTTATGTAAACCTTGGCTTATAGCACACACTCCATGTACAGGCCAATTATAATTTTTCTTTCAGCAAAAATAAATAAAAAAAAGTTGCACAGTGTAAGCGACCATCTGGCTCGTTCAGGTTACTGTCAAGAATTGGATCACTCAATGTGATACGTTTAAGGCAGCAACTTCCAGCTGTCTGGTATATAACAGAATTATTAACCCAATTTATATCCTGGTGTGAGACTGTAATCTGTGTAATGTACTATGAGATTATACAGGGACATAATTATAAGTCTTTTATATCTTCCAAGTTCCAAGGAAGAACAGTATGCACCTGGGCTCATCTGTACACATCCAAAACGTGCATAAATAAGTCAGAAAACGAAACTCTTGCTCCCTTAGGATACATTTTTATCAACATTTTGTGGCAGGGGTACTTCGACACAAAAAAAAAAAATCTTCTAAATCAACTGGTGTCAGAAAGTTATATAGATTTGTAATTTACTTCTATTTAAAAATCTCAGGTCTTCCAGTATTTATCAGCTGACATGGTGCTCTCTCTGCTGCCACCTTTTTCAGTGACAGAAACTGTCTCCAGCAGTGGGGGTTTTCTATAAGGATTTTTTAACTACTTTGGAAAGTTCCTATCACCAACAGAGGTGGCAGCAGGAAGCACTGTGTCAGACTGAAAAGAATATATATATAAATATATATATATATATATTCTACCAGCAGCCAGTGAATAAATAAATATATATATATATATATATATATATATATATATATATATATATTTTTTTTTTTTTAAGGGTATTCTGCTCAAACACAACTTATGTTGCCCATGGTGAGACTAACAATTCCTTCCATACTTGTTATTATGTATTTTATTCAGTCTCCTTCCCCCAGTTCTGAGCTGCTGCTTTCTGCTCCCAAAAAAACTGTATGCAAGCTTTTCACTGTCTCCCTCTCCTCCCCCTCTCTTCCAAGACGGCTGATGTAAACAAGTCCCTATCTGCAACTTTACTTAGCCCTTCGACTTTTTTTTTTTACACCTATTTGTAGTCCCCCTAGGGGACTTCTACAGTGTATGTGTAATATCATCTATGTACCATACCATCAATGCAGCACATATGTATTCTCGGCACTTGCTTGCACTCTAAAGGCAGCCTGTAGCAACTGGCGGGCCAAGACAGGATCCAAAGCACAGAAGAGGCTTCGGGCTGTAAGTATAATGGATCAGTTATCTGCAATCGCCAATTCCCCCCCCCCCCCCCCCCCCGGACAACCAATTAAGTGTTTTTGAAAGTCGCATCTAAACTGTTAAATAGCCAGCATGGACTGATCGGTCCATGGCAGCTATAAGCCGCATTCCCTGGTTGCTGGTAGCATCCGGGAGCGGCGCTGTACAGAGAGGCCTCAAGTGGTGAGGCCTCTCTGTACCCCCTTAGTGACGCCATGACGTACCAGTACGTCATGGGTCATCTAGGGTTAAAGGGATTGTCCAGGCTTGCAAAAACATGGTTGGTTTCTTCTACAAAAGACATCCTTCTTTGTCTTTAGTTTGGATGTGAGTTTTGCAGCTCAGTACTATTGAAATGAAAGAAGCTGTACTGTAATACCACACAAAATATGGAGACAGGGGTGGCGCTGTTTTTGCAAAAAAAGTAGCAGTTTTTTTTGTAAGCCTGGATAACCCCTTTAATATGGACATGACTTCTTTAGATCATGTAGGAAAAGCTTATCAAACCTGAAGCATACCTTGTAGCTGAGGCAAATAGGCTCCTATTAACTTCGATCTTTTCTTTTCATACCCTTTCTGTGTGATGTCACCTGCCAAAAATAAAAGAAATGGATGAGGCGCTAAACTTATTTTTATTGCTTCTATATTTGAGAAATTTCACCAATGTTACATCAGACGTGGAGAAGGGGAAAACAAGAGCCAAATGACAGGTCAGCAGAACACGAGCCACAACAACCATATCCACTGCCAAAGCAACGCAGACGCACAAAAACAGTCACTAATGGATATTCCTACCACATGTATACAAGTCAAAATGACATCATTACAATCCAGGGTTTTATTGAAGACCGCGCCTTGTTGTAACTTTATTTTTGGAAAAGAAACTCGTAAATAATATTGTCACTGGAAATAGCCGTGAAGCTAGCCTACGTATTCAGCTTTACATGCAACGGTAAGAGGGCACATAGCAGGGTCCTGTATGGAAACTTTTCAAGAATCGAATCAGAAAATTAAGGCCACTATCTTGCAGAAACAGCATTAAACCCCTATTACACGGGGCGACTAGAGGAGCAAACAAGCGCTGTCAGCGCTCTTGTGCTCCACGTCCCCGCTTGCTGCCGCCGCCATTGCATGCGGCAGCAGCGAGTGGGTAAGTAAAGGGGAGGCTGAGGGGAAGTGCATGGGTGACTGCCCGGGTGATCGCTAGATTGTCCGGGCAGCCCATAGCAGATAACAGCGGTTTGCTGCCGCTGCTCCTATTCCACAGGGTGACGGCAGCAGATCGTTGCTATATGAGTTGTTTGTCTTTCAACATGTTAAAAGACAAAGGACAGCAATTATCAGCCGACATCGTTCATGTCGGCTTATCATTGCCTTTTATTACATGGAACGATTATCGGCCATAACGGCCGATAATCGTTCCGTGTAGGGCCTTAACTCTTGTCTCCAGGTTGAGTGTGATGTTGCAATGTGCACTGAGCTGCAAAACCCCACCCAAACTGGAGACAAGAGTGGTGCTATTTTTGGATGAAAGCGGCCATATTTTCTTAAGCCTGGATAACCCCTTTGACAAAAACCAAGAGCGTTTTGAAAACACAGAAAAGGTGAACATTTTGTATCATAATTTTTCTTTCAGTTCTACTTAAAAATAAGACCAAAATACTATGTGTGAACAGATCTCTATTGTCAACATTTGTAAAGCACCATAAATAACATATACAGGACTAAGACTAAAGGCACCTGAAAATCAATGGAGCTCTATGGGAAAAAAACATCACAAACTGGGTGAGAAAAAAACTTGACCTAGAGTACTAGAGTATGCTTCATTTTTTTAAAAAAAAGGTCACTGATTCCTCCCCCTTTCCTCAAAAAAAGAAACAAGGAAAAATGCCCCAAAAAATGGCATAGCAGTTTATATTTCTCCACTGACTACTGGCTTAATATGACTGCGGTGTTTAAATGTTGTTTTTTTTTTGTTTTTTTTTTTAAGAAAAACAATCCTTGTTCTTGGTGTTTGGCTACTAAAAAAAAAATCGTTCAAGGAGCAGTCCATCTGGCCCCTAAAGTTTCCAATTTGTGGCCCACCCTTGCACTAAGCTAAGATTATATCCATGGTCATGGTAGTATCTATCCTGTAGTGTCAAAGGAGAACTCCAGATAGGCCCCTTTTTTTCCAAATTCATAGGGAGTTAAAAACAATAACATCCACGTATCTCCCTTGGTCCGGCACTGATGACCGCAGTCCGTGATGTGGCATCCAAGGTCCCTTCTCACCACCAGGAAGTGGCTGGGTACCGGACATCAGAGCTAGAGCCCGCAAGGTAAGTGGATGTTTTCACCCACCCCTCACCAGGCATACTGAAAAATATTGTCCTGGGCGGAGTTTTCCTTTAACTAAAAAAAAACAAAAACTGGATTTTCCTTTTTTTTTTTACCGGTTACCATTCCCCATGAAATAACAATTCCAGAACATCTATTATTATAGCTGTGTGACGTGCCGTTCCTCTCTTATTCTTACTAGAAATGTATGACTCACTAACCAACTGGATGTTACCAGTTGGGGGCGTGTCCCTGCACAGTTCAGCACTCTTAGCTCTGAATGGATAGTGTCAGACAGTGCAGGGACACGTCCCCAAACGGTAACACCTAGTTGGCTATTAAGTCACAGACTTAGTAGATTTTTTGCTGATGTGTCTGTAACTTTATATATAGATTTCTCCATGCACCATTATACCTGAACAACCTAATCCCAGACATTCTGCAGTCACATATGACTCTATCCAGTCTCCAGCTATACATGTAATGAGGCTCACCCAACGCCCTATAACTCCTACATAGAATCTGACATGACTGCATCGCCTATTATTAATAATGCAGGGTGACTTTCACCATACCACACATTAATGCTCCGTAAAGAAGGCCTCCGACGTCACCAGAGATGATGAAAGCCGCAAGAGGTCTCCGGCTTAAAGAACACATTTAGATCTAAATTAATCATCACCTTTACTAAGAACCATTTACAGAGCCCTTAAAGCCTTTCTGAAGACAGATCAGCGCGATGTGAACAGTGATCAAGGCAATAATCTGTACATGAAAGAGGGTGAAGACCGGACAAAATGCAAACAGGTGCCGTAACATCCTTATACCCGTGAATGTCAAATTTGTTCTTCACATTTCTCTCCCCCAACGTGTCATCACATAAGTACAATGATCAGGCTTCATTTTCAGGCTTGCAATCTTATTGGCATGGACTGATTTAGTGCAACTGAAGAGAAACGAGCCTGGGACAGTGCTGGTACATCTGCAGTCCAAAATCTCTTGGGACTATTGAAGCCGCCATCGTGAGGCATCAATGGAGAAGTCTAATTGATCCACTCATGTAACAAGACACAAACTTTATAGCTTCCCTATGTCCTTAGAGGTGTTCTCCAACACTCCTCATCCCTGACCACAAGTTCTCCTAAATATATAGCCATTTTTCTGAACGTTAAAATTAAACGTACTGAAACGGAAACTGTAAAACAAACAAACATCAAAACAGTGTGAACCCAGCCTAAAGTAGGCACCTACAGCCGACCATCTAATCTCTAATGGCAGATATCAGGAGAAAAAAAAAGTATCTGGTAGCGGCTTTATCCCCTCTCCCTATTTAGAATACTTGCTATGCATACACATGTATAGGGGAATTAGGAGAGATGGCTGTTGGCTGAATGTGAGATTGTCAGACAGCTATCTGAAATCTATAGCAGTCGGAGGGCTAAGTAAAGTTGCAGATAGGGACTTGTTTACATCAGCTGTCTTGGAAGGCTGAGGGGAAAGGAAGGGGAGACAGAGAGAAAAGCTTGTACACAGTTTTTTTTTAATAGAAAGCAGCAGCTCAGAATTGGGGGAAGGAGACTGAATAGATAATAGATAATAATTATAGAAAGGAATTGTTAGTCTCACTATGGGCAACAACATAAGTTATGTTTGAGCGGAATACCTCTTTAAAGAAAAAAATAAATAAATATATATATATATATGTTGTTTCCCATTCCCAGCCCTATTTTTCAGCAATTTGAGAGCTTATTTAGCGGGTGTAATTGCATCTTTATTTGTACTCTGAATGGTAACGAGTTTGTTGAAACAAACCATGACTAAGAACAAGTAACTCTCGAAACGCGTTGGCTCTGGCTTTTTCTGTGTGACTTGTGTATCTTACCAGATAAAACAAAACTAGAAGTAAGCAATATCACCAGCATCAAACCAGATGTGACTATAAAGGTGGGCAATATGCATATTTTATAATTAGAAAAAAATAAATAAGAAGGCATTGCCCGGAATACCCAGGTAGACACATATTTGTATATCATTTTGGAGCCTGTGGATATCCCTGACGGACGCGTAATTGAAAACCTTCGGGGATAAAAGGCATTTCACAAAGTAGTGAGATAAAATCACTTTCCTCGCCGTTTCCTTTAAATAAATCAATTTATGAAGTAGGTGACACATTTGCACTAAAGATGCCTATCTGAGCCCAAGCACACACGCCGAATGCTAAATATTGCGTACTAGGCTGTATATATGATCCATCAGAGAGTAATCCATTTTATTTGTTCTGGCAGGTCACTGCGAGACTGTCACATCGACCTGCTGCGACAAATAAGGTGGATTACAGACTGACGGATAGTTCAGCACTGGGCGAGTGCCCTCATTCTAACTTTACTATTGATTTCGGTCTGCCGTTGAAGATGTGGGCATTGAAATTTGATTTTGAGGAGAAAAACCTTTGGATAAGCCGAGAAGGTTCCAGAGAAAGAACAACAAAGATCACAAGCCATTAAGGCTGCGCGGCTGAGGCATCAATTCAATAGAAGAAAGACTTTTATGCAGGAAAAGATGTGGGTTTACGAGTATTTAAAGGGAAACGTTCAATCCTGAAAATCCAGATCTGTAAGCAGCATGTTATAAAGCATGAAGAGCTGAGCAGATTTATATATATATAGATTTGTGTGAAAACTTCCTTGTAAACGTGTCATTTATTCATGTACATCCCTATCTTGGGGCTAAGTAGTCAAGTGGGCGGTTCTACTCAGTGATTGACAGCTAATTGTACACATAAGGGGAGATATATCAAACATGGTGTAAAGTCGAACTGGCTCGGTTGCCCCTAGCAACCAATCAGATTCCACCTTTCATTCCTCACAGACTCTTTGGGAAAAGAAAGATGGAATCTGATTGGTTGCTAGGGGCAACTGAGCCAGTTTCACTTTACACCATGTTTGATAAATCTCCCCCATAGAGAACACAAAGTAGGACTGCCACATGACTGCTTGGCCCAGAATGAGTGGAGATTTATGCGAACAGATGACAAGTTATCCTAGAACTTTTCTCACAAACTATACATATCAATCTGGCGGGTCCTCCTGCTCTGGTCAGCTGACCATGTCATTTTAATAGGGCTCTACCTACGCTCATTGGATTTTGACATGTCTGATATTTTTGTTCTTGGTGAGATAACCTGCTGCAATAGGATTCAACGTTCTGCATGTTCTTTGCCTCACGTTTACTGGTCCTGTTGTGAGAGCGTACTCTTTTATCACTGTAAACAGTAGTCACTGCCCCTTAAAGGGGCTGTCAACCGTACACTAAAAGTATGAATGTTATATTAAAATTATTTAATAGTAAAGTTTTGCCACCTACTTACATCCATATGCTCCTGATGTGCCCCGTTCTCCACATATGAGAAGTCGTTTTTGGCACTGTGAATGGTAGTCACATCTACATGATGGCTGAGAATGGAGGATCATGTGACCATGCTCCTCCCCTTGAGTCTTCCACTGCACCTGTATGCACTATGGAAGGTGCAGAGTCATATGCTACTCCATGCTCGGCCATCTTATGGATGGCATTGCCATTCAGGGTGCCAAAAAGAGCAAGGTTTCAATTTTTTTTTCGAAAGGCGCACTGTGATAGCACATGGATGTAGGTAGGTGACATAACTTTATCCTAAAATTATTAATGGCACTTTAGTAAAAGGGTCAACCCCTTTATAACAGGTTGCTTTTGTAGCACACTACTGGCTTCAGGCTATGTTCACACACCATCAAAATGAAGGCTGTTTTTATAGGACATGTGTCATTTAACGACAAACAACGGGCGTCATTATACAAATAACAGCTATTATAAAATGACATATTATTTGTCGTTAAGAAAGAAATAAAAATGGCCATCATTGTGCCTGAGGCTATGCTCCCATACAGTATTTTCGCTCAGTATTTTGCAAGCAAAACCAGGGGTGGATTGAAAACACAGAAAGGCTATGTTCACACACTGTTGAAATGTAGTGGATGGACATCATTTGATGGCAAACAGCAGTTGTTATTTCAAAACAACGGCCGTTCTTTTAAAAAAGCTGCAATTATTTGCCATTAAATGACGGCTATCCACTAAATTTCACCAGTGTGTGAACATAGCCTTTTCGTGTTTTCAATCCACTCCTGGTTTTGGTTGCAAAATACTGAGCGAAAATACTGTGTGGGAACATAGCATAAAAGCGCAATAGGCCAGTAGCTTGTATAGAGTACTGTACAGAATGTATTGTACTTGTACAACATGAGTCAGTAATACTAGTCTGTAGTATAGCGCACCACACACAGCAGTGCAGCACTCGAGACATTTGTAAAGGCAAAATGTCCCTCCGTTTGCAGGAAACAATCCTTTGATCAGATCTATGTTTCCTCCTTTTATTTGAATAGAACTGAGAAGCAGTACCAGACACAGCCTGTGGACAAAGGTGGCGCTGTTTACAGAACAAAAGGCAGTTCTTTTACATCTCCACACACATTCAGAATAATTCTGACACAAGCTTTAGCAGAGATAACAAGTCTGATAAATTCACAGGGGGAGATTTATCAAACATGGTGTAAAGTGAAACTGGCTCCGTTGCCCCTAGCAACCAATCAGATTCCACCTTTCATTTTCCAAAGAGTCTGTGAGGAATGAAAGATGGAATCTGATTGGTTACTAGGGGCAACTGAGCCAGTTTCCCTTTACACCATGTTTGATAAATCTCCCCCACAATGTCCAATGTATTCACCGCCACATGGAATTGAGAATTATTTCTCACTCTTGTGGTTAAAAACCCAGTTTAACCCGATAGTTCATGGAGTGGTGACATTACTCAGACTAGACAAGGGAAGGGAAGGGCTGGGGGCACGTGTGGGACACAAGCTCAGCTCAATAAGTAATGAAAATGCAAACAAATCCAAGTTTTCTTGGCACCCTCCCAGTGGAAAGGATTAAGAGAAATGCATCCAAAGATTAAACATGCTGGAGTCGTCCAAGAAGTCTGCAGGGTGGCTGCATCGCATCCACTACTACTGAGGTATCGCTGGTGACGGCTTCCCAGGACACAAGATCAATTCCGGGAAATGATATATGAGGCAGCTACATAACATAGTCATATACGAGTCCCATGAAGGCCCCTTGGTTGTATAATAAAGATACGGCTGATATGTTCTTTTCTTCTAATCTGTATCTATTTTCTAAGTTTCTATTTATTTTAATTTTTTGCACAATATTATAGAGGGATCAGTTTTTAACAGCATTTAGTGAAATGCTTTACAGCAAGTCTCATGGACATAGATGCAATGAACATCCTTACACCCTATTTTTTTTGTATATAACCTGCTAAGTAACCTATGTGATCTGTGCAGGTGTCATTTGACAGGGGAGGGGGAGGTTGAGCTGCTATTGTGTTTGCTATCTAATGGCGTCACCTCCTCCTTATCATCACAGGCAGAACAGGAGGATTTTGCTTAGTTTTAAATCTAGTGATCAGAATGCAAACTGCAAGATATACTAATATAGTAGGTAAAATGGGAGATAATAATTTTTTAAATTATTATTATGTCATTATTATTATTATTATGAAAGAAAAGCATATAACCTGATGATACATCCCTAAGGCAAACAGGGCGCTGAGAATGAAGACTAAATTCTTACCTTGGTCCTCAGTGCCTTTGTCGGGATATTAGTAGCTAATTTTAGGTGCTAATGAGGTGTTGATGCTAATGATGCACTGGGGGCGGGGCTACCACCCTCAGTGCGCTCATCTGCCCCAGTCAGCCCTCCCCTTCTAATGAATACTATGAATATAGTAACATCACTGCAGACTGACGCCCCAAAATTCATTAGAAGGGATAGGCCAGCTGGAATAGATTGGTGGTAGCCCCGCCCCCAGTGCACCAATATTTCTCATTCGCACATAAAGTTAGCTAATAATATCCCAAAAATGGCACTAAGGATCAAGGTAGAAAAATGACCTTCATCCTCAGTGCCCCGTGCACTATAGGGGTCATTTAAAGGGGTTATTCAGGATTAGAAACACAAAATTGCTTTCTTTAAAAAAAAACAGCACCACCTCTGTCCTCAGGATGTGCGTGGTACTACAGCTCAGCTTCATTCACGTCAGTGGAACTGAGCCTCAATATCACACCCGAAATGAGGACAAGTGTAGTGTGGTTTTGAAAGAAAGCATTTTTGAGTTATTTTCTTCTAACCTTGGATCATCCTTTTTAGAGATGGTCCGAACCTGCCGAGGTTCGGGTTTGTACGAACCCGAACTCTCGGCAATGATTCCCGCTATCTGCCCGCTCCGTGGAGAGGGTGGATACAGCGGGGGGACCGCCTGGAAAACTGGGATACAGCCATAGCCATAGGCTGTATCCGTTTTCCAGGGGGTCCTCCCGCTGTATCCACCCGCTGCACGGAGCGGGCAGACAGCGGGAATCTGATGCCGAGCGTTCGGGTTCATACGAACCATATATATATATATATATATATATATATATATATATATATATATATGTAATTCAGAGACATTTGTTGTATACTAGTGCCCGTTTTGCCTAGCGTACGGGCATGTTATGAGCCTAATGACATCTCTCCATTTCCTTTAGGAGATCAGAGAAGAACATATCCTGTAAAGACACCGAGCTGTGAAATGCTAGAAAAACAACAGAGCTCGGAACGCAGTACATGTGACTGGAGCCAAGACTTCAAGATTTCACCGGCTCTTCCTTCTGGAATCTTATTGTGGTGCACAATGTCCTGTCCAGTATTCATCTCTGACAACTAGCTACCCTATAGAGCAGTACACTATGGTGACAGCAGAGATCACTGTGTCAGGCTGAAAAGAATAAACCCCTTCCTGCAGGACATACAGCAGCTGGGTGTAACCAATCTGGGGGGGGGGGGGGTGTCGCTACACTGTCTGACACTATCCAATCAGAGTTGACTGTGCTAGACTGTGTAGGGAGGCGTCCTCTATTGGTAACATCCAGTTGGTTATTGAGTCATACATTTCTAATACGAATAACAAAGGAACGGTACATTGCACAGCTATAAGAAAAGATGTTCCAGAATGGTTACTACATGGGAAAAACAAGTAGTTACTAAAACAGACAGGTCAGAAGTGGTGACAGGTTCCCTTTAAGCAACGTCCTTCCTTTCTCTGCCGTCTCCCCTTTGTCACAAGTGTATAGTGAGACATGCCTTGTTCACCATTCTTATTTTTAGTTACGTAAATCCCCCATTGTGCATATATCAGCATTGTGTACGCTTCCTAATTCCCCTAAAATGACTATGATTAAATACAAAGCAGAATATAAATTCCCCTTGAAGCGTTTCTCCGTCTCTTAATTTTAGATCCATATTTCCCCCCTAAAAGAAACAATTCTCGGAGAGCAGTTTGCTGATGACTCAAGTTTGGTGTCAGCCGCTTGGCAGCGAGGATTACCGGGAAATAAAGCTGTTTGTGCAGCGATTCATGAGTCATATTACAGACCATCTTTACCAATTCAAGCATTTTAGATTGAGTATGGATTTATGCTCTAAGGACCTTATAGTCTGTCTCTGAAATGGGGAAAAGTCACCAATTAAAATGAAAAAAAAACAAAAAAAAACACAAAATAATCCTCACTGAGCCGCCTTCAGGAAATATACAGCCTCCTCCTGACCCATCTGGACAATCGACAACAATGCTATTTTTATATATATATATATATATATATATATATATATATATATATCCTTTTACGTTCCCGAAACAGCTTAAGGCTAAATATTCCAGGGGAGATTTATTAAACATGGTGTAAAGTGAGACTGGCTCAGTTGCCCCTAGCAACCAATCAGATTCCACCTTTCATTCCTCACAGACTCTTTGGAAAATGAAAGGTGGAATCTGATTGGTTGCTAGGGGCAACAGAGCCAGTTCCCCTTTACACCATGTTTGATAAATCTCCCCCAACATTTCTAATGAAGCTTCGTCGCATCTTCTTCAGTCTAGTACCCGCGCTTAGGGTACTATTACAGGGGCCGATGGGGCCCGATAATAACTGTAAACGAGCGCTGATTTGCTAGATTGGCCTATTACATGGCCCGATTATCATTAAACAAGCGCTGCAGGGACATCGTTACCGATGTTCTTGCAGCCCTTGCTTTTACTTTATGCATTACCTGTCCAGGCTGCAGGGCTCCTCTTGCGGTCCTCTTCTCCCCGGGTCTGCGCATTCCCCCGCGGTCCCGGCCAGTGATTGGCTGAGCGGCCTGTCAGCTGAGACAGGCCGCTCTGAAGCTGGAGCCCGCGGGACCCGGGGAGAAGAAGACCGCAAGAGGAGCCCTGCAGCCTGGATAGGTAATGTATATCGTCAGTCGCCGGTTCTGCACCGCTATTACACGTAGCGATGCGCGGTCGGTGCCCGACAATTATCGTTGTCGTCGGCTGATCGTTGTATTTATTACACGGATCGATTATCATTCAGTGTAATAGTACCCTTAGTCACTGCCCGCTTATAATCAGGATGTTTTCATCATAGAAACATGGAGGGCAGATATATGACGCTAAACATTTGTGAGGTGAATAGATTAGGAAGAACGGTGTTGTACGACAGTGTTCGCTAACCTGTGGCTCCCAGATGGTGCTAAACTTCAAAGTAAATCAGGGGGTCAGGGCATGATGGAAGTTGTAGTTTTGAAACGGTTAGAACACTGTATATCATATGTATCAATAGGCATTAACAGACTGCAATTGCTTAAAGGGAATCTGTCAGCTCTATATAATGCCATTGTGTCCAGGAGGTGAAGCTGAGCTGCAGTATGCCTCCACACCTCCTACCTCCCCCACCATTCCTTGCCATGCATGATTGATATGCAGCACCTGTAGACAAACTCTGTACATCAATTATGTAGGACATAGAGGGGTGGTGAAGGAGGGAGGAGGCAGGAATGCTGCTGCTCAGCCCAGCCTCTTTGACACTTGAGCTTGAAAGAAAAATGTGATTTTATAGCCTTATAAACAACCATCAGCTAACAGCCTGATCACTAATGTAAGCGAACACCAATCTGCTAGATCAGGGCACACTTACTGAGCCTATTACATAGTTCAATAATCGTGCAGCAAGGGTTGTATATATATTGTTAGCAATGTCTGTGCAGCTCTTGCCTTTGAGGTGTAATATAATAAACTGTATACATATCTGTTAGAGATGAGTGAACCTGGAGCATGCTCGAGTCGATCCGAACCCGAACTTTCGGCATGTGATTAGCTGGGGCTGCTGACTTTGGATAAAGCCCTAAGGCTATGTGGAAAACATGGATATAGTCATTGGCTGTATCCATGTTTTCCTGACAACCTTAGAGCTTTATCCAAGTTCAGCAGCCCCCGCTCATCTCTAATATCTGTCCATGGTGTTCTCCTAGCTTCTGCCCGCAGCTCCCCCTGGAACTTCAGAGACCTGCTCTAAAGAAGCTAGTAGAACAACGGGGGCCTCGTATAAAGGTTTTTTTTTTTTTTTTTTACACAGTCATTATCCGTTGAGAGACAACAATCAGCCGATGGTCGTTTTCTTTATTACACAGAGCGATTTTATGCCCAATTGGCCTGATTCAGCAGATTCACCAATTCAACAGATTATCGCTCCATGTAATAGGACCTTAACCCCTTAACGACCGCGGGCGTATATTTACGCCCTGCGGTCGTTAAGGACGTTCAGAGCGGGGCCGCGCGGCGGCCGCACTCTGAACCGCGGCAGTCCCGGGTGCCGCTTGTAGCCCGGGACCGTAGGTATAAATGGGCACGGTCCGATCGCCGTGCCCACTAATACAGTAATCGGATGCAGCTGTCAAAGTTGACAGCTGCATCCGATTACCGTTTGCAGCGTCATCCCTGGTGTCTAGTGGGGAGATCGGTCCTCCGGGACATTATCCCGGAGAAGCGATCTCCGTTTCTGAAGCCGGCCGGGGACCGCTCCAAGATGGCGCCGTCCCCGGCTCGGCACTCGTTTACTTCCGGCTGCAGCAGCCGGAAGTAACGAGTGCCTATCTCATGGATCTCTGCAGCATATCTATGCTGCAGAGATCTCTATGAGAGATCAGAGCACTTATACTAGAAGTCCCCTAGGGGGAATAACCCTAACCCCAGGGGGAATAACCCTAACCCCAGGAGGGCTTCTAGTATAAGTGTAAAAGTAAAAAGAAAAGTGTTGTTATTAATAAAAAGCCCCCTCCCCTAATAAAAGTCTGAATCACCCCCCTTTTCCCAGGTTATTAATAAAAGTAAATAAATAAATAAACAAACATGTTTGCTATCGCCGCCTGCTTAATCGCCCGAACTATTAATTAATCCCATTCTTGATCTCGCACGGTAAACTGCGTAAGCGCAAAAAAATCCCAAAGTGCAAAATTGCGCATTTTTGGTCGCATCAAATCCAGAAAAATATTAATAAAAAGCGATCAAAAAGTCATATATGCGCAATCAAGGTACCGATAGAAAGATCACATCATGGCGCAAAAAATGACACCTCACACAGCCCCATAGACCAAAGGATAAAAGCGCTATAAGCCTGGGAATGGAGCAATTTTAAGGAACATAAATTTTAAACAATGGTTTGAATTTTTTACAAGCCATCAGATACAATATAAGTTATACATGTTATATATCGTTTTAATCGTAACAACTTGTGGAACATATATAACAAGTCAGTTTTACCCCAGGGTAAACGGCGTAAAAACACATATCCACTAAAAACACAAAATGTGGGGTTTTTTTCAATTTCACCACACATTGAATTTTTTCCTGCTTTTGCAGTGTACTTTACGTAAAAATTCAGCCTGTCATTGCAAAGTACAATTAGTGGCGCAAAAAATAAGGGCTCATGTGGGTTTCTAGGTGAAAAAATGCAACTGCTATGGACTTTTATGCACAAGGAGGAAAAAACAAAAAAGCAAAAATTAAAATTGCCCCGGTCCTTAAGAAGTTAAAGAACAAGTCAGGGGAAAATTTTTATTAAAGTATTGTATGGCCCCCCAAAAGTTATACAAATCCCCAATATACACTTATTACAGGAAATGCTTATAAAGTGCTTTTTTCCTGCACTTACTACTGCATCAAGGCTTCACTTCTTGGATAACATGGTGATGTCACTTCCTGGATAACATGGTGATGTCACTTCCTGGATAACATGGTGATGTCACGACCTGACTCCCAGAACTGCGTGGGCTGTGGCTGCTGGAGAGGATGATGGCAGAGGGATGCTCAGTGTCCCCCCAATGCCTTGTGTCCCTCAGTGTCCCCCTGCCATCATCCTCTCCAGCAGCCACAGCCCGCACAGCTCTGGGAGTCGGGTCGTGACATCACTATTTTATCCAGGAAGTGACATCACCATTTTATCCAGGAAGTGACATCATCATGTTTATCCAGGAAGTGACATTACTATTTTATCCAGGAAGTGAAGCCCTGATGCAGTAGTAAGTGCAGGAAAAAGGCACTTTATAAGCATTTCCCGTAATAAGTGTATATTGGTGATTTGTATAACTTTGGGGGGGGGGGGGGGGGCAATACAATACTTTAATAAAAATTTTCGCCAGACTTCTCTTTTAAGAGATATATGATTTGTTTTCTCTTCTTATCAGCTATCTACCCATGTCTGCCCCTTCAAGTATGAGATCAGACAGAATCCGAAATGCTGCAACCCCAATGGAAAACCAGCAGACTGCTATAGCTCGATAGGATTTGTCTGAATTTAGTGATCTCTCGTACCTTATCTCTCTGGCCATAGCTCAGCTGACAACCACCTCACCCAACACCCGATACACATGCACGCTCATTTGAGCAGGCACGTGTTTTCAGTGGGGAGGTAGGCCACTGTCAGGATCCTCTGGAGGAAGCTTATATTTCCAAGAATGAAGGGATTAGATGCTATTCCGCCTATTCTGCCCATCCTTATATCAACCAAAACCAAGGATCATAGGAATTCCTGGGTTGTATGTCATTCATCTCACGTGTATGGCTAGCTTTATATAAACTAAGACCTAGATAGAACTTCTGCACTGGGTATAACCTGCAATTCTTCAGCAATACTGTCCTTATGGTTCCATGCCATTCATGTTCAATGTTATTAGATCCCACCTTATGTTAAAGGGGTACTCCAGAAAAAAAGGCTGTCAAATAAACTGGTGTCAGAAAGATATATAGATTTTTAATTTACATCTATTTAAAAATCTCCAGTCTTTTAGTACTAATCAGCTGCTGTATGTCCTGCAAGAAGTGGTGTATCCATTCCAGTCTAACACGGTGCTCTCTGCTGCCACCTCTGTCCATGTCAGAAACTGTCCAGAGCAGTAGCAAATCCTCATAGAAAACCTCTACTGCTCTGGACAGTTCCTCTCAAGGACAGGGAGTGGCAGCAGAGAGCACTGTGTCAGACTGGAAAGAGGACAACACTTCCTGCAGGACATACAGCAGCTGATAAGTTCCGGAAGACTGGAGATTTTTAAATAGAAGTAACTTACAAATCTGTATAACTTTCTGACACCAGTTGATTTGAATTTTTTTTTCTCGAGAATACCCCTTTAATATTCTCCCCCAGAAACATTGTATGGGCGGACACCAACCTAATAGAGGGTCACGTGGATGCACTATATATTATGTACAGATACATCTGCATCTTTCTATTCAGTAATTTTTACAAGAAAAATAAACTATGCAAGAATCACAAACTATAATATTCAGATGCCAGTTATTGTATGACGCACTGACAGAGTAGAGGGCCGTACGGGAGGCATCAATATAGTTCAGATCAACATTTCAGATTTCAACAATTGCAACGGATGAATGCAATTTCTATATTTAAAAAAAACAAAAAACTCTTAGCTGGCAATGTAACGGCCACATGGTTCTCATTCCTTCCCGAACATTTTACATGCTGAGAAATAGGCAAAACGCTAAACACAAACAAACAGAGCTAATAGACACCAGGCGAACATTACATTCAGCGCAAAGTTCACAGAGGGCACGGTCACGGCACTCCGCCTTCTGATATGTTTTTATTTTACAGTTAGCGAAGAAAAACTGGAAATATGGTCATAACCATAAAAACTATAAAGAGCTCTACATCACATATTCAATATAGTCTGCTGTTATACATGAGGTACTGTTATAAAAGCTTGGTTATTTGAACCCTATGGGGGAGATTTATCAAACATGGTGTAAAGTGAAACTGGCTCAGTTGCCCCTGGCAACCAATCAGATTCCATCTTTCTTTTCCCAAAGAGTCTGTGAGGAATGAAAGATGGAATCTGATTGGTTGCTAGGGGCAACTGAGCCAGTTTTACTTTACACCATGTTTGATAAATCTCCCCCCTATGTCTACACCACAGTATATGGTGGAATAGCTCTTTGCCGATATCCCAGTGTATACCCCCAGTATACAGCATTTCTGTAGCTTTTTCATTTTGGCAGCTGCTTTTCTCGCTCTGTGGGAGGGTAAGCTTGCTTGTCTGCCTGTGTCTAACCCTGTACAAGCTGTAATGCAACAGCAATAGGATCTCTTCTATCACATACTGTGTTTCCTATTGGTATAAAATGACTTTGAAGGTTTTAGATTATGGGCCTCACTGGGGGTAATGATCGATGATGAAAAGCTTTGTATTGTTGGCGCTATAGTAGAAAAAAAATTAAATATATATATATATATTATTTAAACTTTTTTATTGACAGCAAGCTCTGCTGCCTCTCTGGCACAAGCAAAGGTTTTACTGTGTCAAAACAAGCACAGCCAGAAGGGGCAGCACAGAGCATGTGTTGGAGTGCTCAGCAGTACAGAGTGTACTGTAGGGAGAAAAACTATTAAACGGATATTCCACTTAAACATAACTTTTCATATGTTGCTGCCCATGGTGACACTAACATACTTGTTATTATCTATTCTGTCTCCTTACCCCTTTTTTGAGCTGCTGATTTCAGATGAAAACCCAAAAATCTGTGTGAGAGCTTTTCTCTCTGTCTCCCCCTCCTTCCCCCCTCCCTTCTGAGACAGAAATCCCTGGCAGGCTTTATTTGAAACTTTGTAGCTTCTTTGTAATGCTGAGAGGGTTAATTTAAGGTCAACCTGCTGATAAACTCATTATGACTAATCCTCCTGGCACTGCAAAGTTGCAGATAGAGACTTTTATTTTACATCAGCTGTCTTAAAAGAGAGGGGGGAGAAGCGGGAGACGGAGAGAAAAGCTCACACACAGTTTTTTGTAAATAGAAAGCAGCAGCTGAGAACTGAAGGAAGGAGACTAAATAGATAATAACAAGTTTGAAATAAATTGTTAGTCTCACTATGGGCAGCAACATATGAAAAGTTGTGTTTGGGCGGAATACACCTTTAAAGAATAATAGAAGGGGGTATATATATATATATATATATATATATATATATATATATATATATATATATTCTAGCTGGAGTATACCTTCAAATATTATGCTGCAATGAATTCTTCAATGTTATAATCCCTCTTCCTCTACCTCTTCTAATCACCCTTCTCTTTCCAATTGTTTATAGTGAATTAGCAATGCATCTATGCAAACACTCTCTCTATAAAACCCATCTATACACATCTTACATACATAAAAACCATTTCACTACAGAGAAGCTTGGCTGGCACAGCTCCCCTATGCCGTATGACCACAGTCGCAGAGCATGCACACATCTGCTGACTAGATAATATTCCGGCACACTCGGAGAAAGAATAAGCTTTGTTTCATGTTCATCTCCAGGCAGCGGTGTTATGACATGCTGTGTCCCAAGAGCATAAGCGAATTCCCCAGGCACTGGCACGCAGCCAATGGTGCGAATACCCAGCGAGAGACGTAAATAGTTTTAGGCCAGAGAATTGTGTGGTCGTCTTGGATTTCCCAGAACTCCCTGGGAGTAGAAGACACGAGCTGGGCTGCTTTTATGGACTGGCTTACTGTAAAAGTAAACACTGGCTGTCTCTCCAATGAGTTTTCCATATCTAGCGTCAGAATATTTCACGATTTTAAAAGTTGCAGTGGACACTTTGTATCGCGGACGCGGCCATTTCCATTTTTGGAATTTTATGGGCATTAGAAGCCAGTAAAATATTTGCTTTCCTCGGATCCTGCTTTATATGGCATACGGCTCTCAGACACTATGTGATATATAATGGAAACCAGACCCTATATTTATGTATTGTGATGATAATGAATATAGGAAGGAAGACATTTTTTATCTCCGCAAAATGATGGAAACTGACCTCTAACCTCATGGAGTTTTTGCTTTTCCTCTGGATCCACTCTGCACTGTAATGGGGGTGAAATACATGGATGGATGGGGATCTTTTTTTAGCCTTACAAACCATGTACATATACGTACATGAAGTCTGCAAGATAAGAAGCAGAAGATGCAGCGGAAAGAACCCAATAGGAGCCTGTAGAGTGTCAGAGTGACAGTATATTTTATTAAAGTATTGTATTGTCCCAAAAGTTATACAAATTACCAATATACACTTATAACGGGAAATGCTTATAAAGTGCTTCTTTCCCTGCACTTACTACTGCATCAAGGCTTCACTTCCTGGATAACATGGTGATGTCCCTTCCTGGATAACATGGTGATGTCACTTCCTGGATAACATGGTGATGTCACTTCCTGGATAACATGGTGATTTCACTTCCTGGATAAAATGGTGATGTCACTTCCTTGATAACATGGTAATGTCACTTCCTGGATAACATGGGGATGTCACTTCCTGGATAACATGGTAATGTCACTTCCTGGATAACATGGTAATGTCACTTCCTGGATAACATGGTGATGTCACTTCCTGGATATCATGGTAATGTCACTTCCTGGATAACATGGTGATGTCATGACCCAACTCCCAAAGCTGTGCGGGCTGTGGCTGCTGGTGAGGATATAGAGCTTCTTACCCTAAATCAGGAGATAGAACTCTTATTTCAATCAGTTTTGCCAGCACTGAGATAGGAGCTTTAAGGTTTATTCCAGCTATTTTCTTTCTTTCAAATCAACTGGTATAAGAAAGTTATACAGATTTGTAATTTACTTCTATTTAAACATCTCCAGTCTTCCAGGACTTATTAGCTGCTGTATGTCCTGCAGGAAGTGGTGTATTATTTCCAGTCTGACACAGTGCTCTCTGGTGCCACCTCTGTCCATGTCAGAAACTGTCCAGAGCAGTAGCAATCATCATAAAGAACATTTGCTTTGGACAGTACCCCTTTAAGCAAGGAGAATTAGGGACTGATTTTTTTCTGGGCTTCTGCAGCCCATAGAAATGCCCCACTGACTTTATGTCCAAGTTTGCAAGACACATCTTAAACTTCTATCTCAGCACTGGAGGGACTTATTGAAATAAGAGTTATATTTCCTAATTTAGAGTAGGAAGCCATATTGTACACGGTCACTCATTGACTAGCACCACCCACTTGACTACTTAGCCCAGAATGAGCAGCGATTAAAATTAATGACATGTTATACAGAATTTTCCCCCACAAAACGACACATAAATCTGCTTAGCCATGCCAGCGCTATGACATACTGTCTGCAGATCAGACTGCATTTTTTTTAACGTGACAGGTTCTCTATAAAGGAATTCTGCCATCATATGCATTGATGGAGGAAAACATACAATCATGGGGGACCTGACCTCAAGCTTGAGAACTATACTCCTTTAGTTCCATCTAAATGGAGTGACCGAGTGAATACTTGACCACCACTCCATTTAATTTGTATCGGAGTGTCATGGATAGCCTAGTGGCGGTGCATGGTATTGCAGTGTCATCCTGCTCACCTTAAAGGGGTTGTCCAGCGAAATCTTTTTCTTTCAAATCAACTGGTGCCAGAAAGTTATATAGATTTGTAATTTACTTCTAGTAAAAAATCTCAATTCTTCCCATACTTATTAGCTGCTGTATGTCCTGCAGTAAATGTTGTTTTATTTTTAGTCTGACACAGTGCTCTCTGCTGACATCTCTGGCCGAGGCAGGAACTCTGTCTCGGATTTTCTATGAATCCCCATAGAAAAACTCTCCTGCTCTGGACAGTTCCTGTCTCGGCCAGAGATGTCAGCAGAGAGCACTGTATCAGACTGAAAATAAAACATTTCCTGCAGGACATACAGCAGCTAATAAGTATGGGAAGACTTGAGATTTTTTAATAGAAGTAAATTACAAATCTACATAACTTTCTGATATCAGTTAATTTGAAAGAAAAAGATTTTCGCTGGACAACCCCTTTAATGTCCTAAAGTTGGACCCGCAATTTTTTTCAAAACAATCCACACGTTGCAAAAAACACGGCAACCTCAGCACTATATGTTTTTGATCATTGAAGCTGGATGAGATGGATAATGTTAACAATATGTTCTTCCCTGACACTGCACAAAATGTATGTCACCCTGCTCAGATGAACATACGGGAGCAATAAAAATATAACTCGTAGATATCCAACTGGTGACCCTTTTCCTGGAGATGGAATGCTGGCAGCCCTGCAGAGAGGCCACATGAGTATAATTATTTCATGCAGCGATCTACGATCCGCCACTAGAATTCTTTTTTTTTTTTTTGCGGGAACCAAGTGACAGCTGCATTTTTCCAAAAATTCACTAAGTCGGCCCCCCCATCATCCCAGCCCACTGGAATCTGTTAATAATTGCTTTTAAGCGATCGATAGAGCTAGTGCCGAAATTCTTTCCCTCTGCTTAAGTATTTCAGTAATTTGAAGTGAACAATGTCAAACATCCATGCCAGTGGAGATAAGCCAACGGAACGACATGTGCCAAGCCAAACACTTGGTCTTGGGACGTGAAATGTTCCATTCCCTTGCTGTTGCTGTGATAGAAGGCAGTCCGCTAAACACATAGGGGGAGATTTATTAAACATGGTGTAAAGTGAAACAGGCTCAGTTGCCCCTAGCAACCAATCAGATTCCACCTTTCATTTTCCAAAGAGTCTGTGAGGAATGAAAGGTGGAATCTGATTGGTTGCTAGGGGCAACTGAGCCAGTTTCACTTTACACCATGTTTGATAAATCTCCCCTATATTCTTATACTATAATGAGCACCTTCAATATTAATATTAAAAACTTTGAAACAAGTCGTGGGAAGCTGGCCGAGGTCGATACGTCCGCCTAGAGCAGTGTCCCTCAACTTTAATCCTCAAGGTCATGTTTCAAGGATTTCCTTAGTATTTCACAGGTGATTTTATTATCGTCAGGGCATCAAGTATTATCACAGGTGTTGTTTTCTATGGGATATCCTCATAGCATGACCTGTTTTTTGGTTCTCGAGGACTGGAGTTCAGAAACACTGGCCTAGAGGGTCTCCTGAGTAGAAACTGTAACTATTTAGACTAGGGATCCACAGCAACAAGATATTGGCTGCACCTTCAAAGTTTTCCTATGGGAAACAAGATGGAAGCAAAGGCAAAACTACAGCAAAGAAATTCAGTTTTTTTATTTTTTATTAGTCTCAAGTTCAAAGTAGCTTTTAACTTTTTTCCATTGGGAACGACTGAATTTACAGCTGTGATTTTAAAGGAGAGGTGGCATGTCATGAAGCCTGAGCCTTGTGTTAGAGGATATAGCACGGCCTGCTTATCTGGGCAGATATGGGCCCTAGAACTGCTTTGACTCACTGTTCTGTATGCTGAGTGTATGTGGCTGAAAGTGCAAGGATCAGGCATTAAAGGGGTTATCCAACACTACAAAAACATGGCCACTTTCCCCCTACTCTTGTCTCCAGATTGGGTGGGGTTTTGAAACTCAGTTCCATTGAAGTAAATGGAGCTTAATTGCAAACCGCACCTGAACTGGAGACAACAGTAGGGGGAAAAGTGGCTGGATAACCCCTTTAAGCACTGTAAGGCGTAATGACACTAGGGCCCAGAGAACAATAGGCTCCGCCTCTTTGACACCATTCACAACCCACATAAAAACAGACTCAGGAAACAAAGTTATATTCGGAATACTTTCAATCAGATCTATCCAGTGGTGCCGTCAGCTCAGTAAGCATTTAGGGGGTCACAGGTTTAGGGCCCTATTCCACCGGACGATTATCGTTCGCATAATCGTTACGATTAATGATCTCAAACCACCGCTATTGCAAAAGACCTGAAAACGTTCACCCATTTCCATGGAACGATAATCGTTACTTATGATCGTATTTGCGATAGTTTTTTCTTCGCTTTTTCTTCGCAATTGCGTTTGTATCTACTGCGAACGACCGAACGACGTCTTATTCAATGCGAATGATTTGCGAACGTTTTGCGAACGAGCAACGATAAAAATAGGTCCAGGTCTTATAAAGCGATCAACGATTTCTCGTTCGGTCGTTAATCGTTAACTGCATTCCAACCGAACGATTATCGTTAAGATTAGAACGATTTAACGATAATCTGAATGATAATCGTCCGGTGGAATAGGGCCCTTACTTTAAGCCCTGCAATTTTTATTCTAAATATGCCCATACACCTTATATAAAAGCTGGCTGAACTAGCCCTCGCTATGGGATTCACCCAACAGTATGAGAGCCTCCCACCTCTTGTTCTAGGAGGGATAAGCTAGTGCCAGAGCACTATGGCTGCAGTTTACTCCCCCCATAGGGAACACGTGAATGTTCAATGGTGCCAATCATTCATGTCTATGGGAAAATTTGAGACAATAACTGTCAGCTGAACAGCAGCTTTTGCCGAAAAAAAGCTGACACTTATCATTCTGTACAGATCAGTTTTCAGCACTATCCTCCTCAGCATCACTCACAGGATTACAGTAAAAGGTGACACCATTATATAGATAAGATAGGTTCAGGTCATGCACAATAGGTGATCGTCAGTGATCATCCTATCCTCCTGCCTGCAGAATGACCTATGCACAGGTCACTGAGCGACCCTTCAAAATTCTCCTATATAAGTGAATAGGTTCTTCTTCAGTCTATTGCGCCTGTATCCATAGGGTTGCTGTAAAATATATAGTGGGAGAAAAAAAGGAACCAGGATTTGACAACAAAAATCATGACTAGAATACATGATGATAAAGCATTTAAAATGTTGTCTGACTTCATTTTATTCATTTATATGTATAGCATCAACATATCCCATAGTGCTGTACAAACCTGGCATCACTCATATCAGTCCTTATCCCCAGTGGGGCTCATGATCTAAACTCTAAGCCAACCTATTGATACGATTCGTATTGCTTGAGGCAACTGGTAAGCCTAAAAAATAATAGGTTGAATTTTAAAGGGCTCCAGTGCTACATTTCTAACCCCTGGGCCACCATGCTGCATGCTGAATAATTTTTGAAGTCTTTACCCTGAGCTTTAAAGGGGAACTCTGAAGAAAAAAAATCCACTGGAACTGCACAGAGCAGTAGCAAATCCCCATAGAAAACCTCTCCTGCTCTGGATATTTCAGGATACGGACAGAAGTGGCGGCAGAGAGCACAGTGTCACAATGGAAAGAGTACACCACTTCCTGCAGGACATACAGCAGCTGATAAGTACTGGAAGACTTCAGATTTTTTAAAAGAAGCTGTAGACACTGCAAATAAAGGAGTGGAATTGTATTCTCGTTCTCTAGGCATATTTTTTTTTATCGCCCAAAGTGTGTAGCACATTATCCTGTCCCCTTTTTCCAGCAAGGTTCATTTGTACTATTGAGCTTCTAAGTGGAGATCACGTAAAAAAAATAAAAATCCTGAACAAATTACAAGCCCCGCACATCGGAGTTCCTCTGAAGCCATTTTACGGCAGCCAATATCCTTCAAAAACTTCACAGGATTTTTAGAAATGTGCACCAGGGAAAGAGATGAACGGCAAAGTGAGATAAGGTCAGCACATCCAACGTTACAGCAAACGGCTGACTGTGAAACCTATCCAGAGATCAGTTTAATGGGAGGAAGAAACCAATAAAGCATGTGAAGCTCGGCTATATACTGCGGCCTGCCGGAGAACGCCATGCGGTTCTTGATGTCGGCATGCTGTCTCCTTCCAATTACAAACATTCATAGTAATATCCCGACTTCTCATTACAATTTGATTTGCTTGTTAAAGTGATTGTGTATTTTAGCGGAGCGTAAAATAAGTCAGGGCCTATAGAGATTTATCAGCTATAGATATTCTAGACCAGGAAGGGGGAACCTTCCGCCCTCCAGCTGTTGCAAAACTACAATTCCCATCATGCCTGGACAGCCGAAGGCTGGGGATTGTAGTTTTGCAACAGCTGGAGGTCAATGTATTTAAAGGGGTAGTGCACCAAAAAAATTTTTCTTTCAAATCAACTGCTGCCATGAAGTGCCAGAGATTTGTAATTTACTTAATTAAAAAATCTCAAGCCTTCCAGTACTTATCAGCTGCTGTATGCCCAGCAGGAAGTGGTATTATTTCCAGTCTGGAGAGCAGGAGAGGTTTTCTATGGGGATTTGATCCTTCTCTGGACAGTTCCTGACATGGAGAGGAGGCAACAGAGAGCACTGTGTAAGACAGGAAAGAAAACACCATTTCCTGCTGGACACACAGCAGCTGATAAGTACTGGAAGGCTTGAGATTTTTTAATAGAAGTAAATTACAAATCTCTGGCACTTCATGGCAGCAGTTGATTTGAAAGAAATTTTTTTTTTTGGTGCACTACCCCTTTAAAGGAAATGTCTAGTTTTTGAAAATGCCCTTTTAAAGGGGTTATCTGGCTAACAAAAACAATATTCTAAAAAATCCCCAGTACCACACTATGTCTAATATACATGCATAACCTATATTGCACCCGTTCTTTGTTTTTTTCTCTTTCTTATCCGCTGTGGATGTGTAAAATCCTCTACTCTGGGTCCACTCTGACCACGCTCAGCCCCCTCTTCAGTTTTCTTACACCAGTGCACAAAGACAGGTACATGTGCCTGCATTCACTGATGAAAAGCAGATATAAAACTATACATTTTCATATTACAGAAACCTAGGCTCAGGGACACATGGCCGTCTATGGAAGCAGCACAGGTGCATGGAGATGATGCAGATAATGTCTCCTAGGGGTCGGGTTACAAAGTCAATAGAAAGCTAACCAAGCCCCCAGAGAGGACATCACATGTCCTGTCACTACAAAGGGAGGGGGTCCCTTTGTAGTCACAGGACATGTGATCTATCTGGGGGCCGGGTTAGCTGTTTATTGACTGGGTAACCCGACCCCCAGGAGACATTATCTGCATCATCTCCATGCACCTGTGCTGCTTCTATAGATTTACATGTGTCCCTGAGCCTAGGTTTCTGTAATTTGAAATTTTATGGTTCTATCTCTGCTTGCTGTCAGTGAATGCAGGTATATGTACCTGTCTTTGTGTCACAGCTCTGTATATTGTAAGTGTTATGTTTATAGAGTCTGGATGAAACTAGAATGTTTTAATTCACAGTCAGCAAGCAGAGATCTAAACCTATACTACACCCCCCACCCCCGGTAAACATATGTCCATTATGCAGCACATAGCTACACCATGCGTGCGTCAGCTCTGCTACACCATGCGCGAGTCAGCACTGCTACATCATCAGCTAGTATGGTATACATATTGGGGTGATGGGATGCAAAATCAGTGAAAAAAACAGTCCTGTAATTACTGTGCAATAGTAATGACAGTAGTGGGCAGGCAAGAAAGCTAAGGGGGCGAGTACGCAAACCGACCAACCAGGGAGATGCATGATGGGAAATGTAGTTTCCTATCTTGGATATAGAAAAACTTGTAACTCAGGAATTGCAGCAGCTAGAAATACAGGAGACGGCTCAAAATACTCAGGGGGACTTGGTGAGTAAGATCAGCTAGCATTTCATTTTTTCACTCTTAGGTAGACAACCCCCTTTAAATGCTTTGTATTTAATAGGGACAGGGTTGACTCCTCCATTTATCACCCCTTTATGCTAGCAATAATCAGGAACTGCATCTATCACTTTCAGCACTGGAGACTTCAATAACCCTATTAATACTGAAACCTAGAGAAGGAGGAGACCCCTGCTGTCCTTCCTTCCACAATCAGCCTCTGCAGTGATGAATGACAATATGAGATAGTGTTGTCTTAAAGGGACAGACTGTTTTAGATACATAAGATGAATCCTGATAGAGATGAAAGGAGGCTCTATGCAATATTCTCCCCCATGTATGTATGCAAATACAAGTACCCAAAAATTTCCAATCTACATGTATCTCTGATGGAAGAAATCCTTAGGCTACATTCACATACTGTAATACAACGGCAGCACCGGCCGCAGTTTTACATGTTCGTGCGCAGAAACATTACTGAATGGATATTTGCGTGGCACAATGGTTCAATTAACCATTGACTTCAATACAATGCACGGCCGTAAGAATGGCCATATATTGTGAGAACAGACTGTGAACGGCCGTTGTTCACAGTCTGCCGGCCGGAAATAATTGACTAGTCAATTTTTTCCACGGCCACAGGGGAACAGGGGCCGTTGTGCAATACACTGTGTGCACAGCAGCAGTTCCCCATAGCATTCTACAGAGTGTATTCTTTTTTGAGGCGAACAGCCATTGTTATGATCGTCAACAATGGCCGTTCTTGTAAAAAAAAAGAGTACACTGTGTGAACATAGCCTTAGTGATGGCTTTATACAGAAACACCTTTTGTGTTTTATATTTATGTCAAACTATGTCTGACTTTAGAGAACTATACTATAGAGACAGAGGGGGAGATTTATCAAACATGGTGTGAAGTGAAACTGGCTCAGTTGCCCCTAGCAACCAATCAGATTCCACCTTTCATTCCTCACAGACTTTTTGGAAAATGAAAGGTGGAATCTGATTGGTTGCTAGGGGCAACTGAGCCAGTTTCACGTTACACCATGCTTGATAAATCTCCCCCATAGAGTCTCTATGAATGGTGGTTCACCTTGTAAAACGATTCCAATAAGACAACATAAGTGGTATTTATGCTGTTCAATAATATACAGAATTTTCTACTGTAAAAATACACTAAATTGTTTAACCATCTTGACACCTACCTATATCCAGCTAGTATTACATGAAGTCCTGTGATCACTTTGGTGATAGGATTTTTGCAGGCCCGGACTGGCCCACTGGGAAACAGGTGAATCACCTGGTGTGCCCCTGAATAGAGCCTGGGCAAGTCTATGTACCTTGTCTGAGCAAAACAGGCACTGACTTTCTATTGTTAAATCTATGGTGTTTTTTCTACATCCTGACATTCTACATCATGTCTAAAAAGGGAAAACATAGGTAACATTTCCAATTCTACAAGTCAGTCCTAGACACCCCAATCTGATACTAAATTTTTGACACCCCAACCAGGGGCGTAACTACCACTATAGCAGCCATAGCGGCTGCTATGGGGCCCGCCGCATCAGGGGGCCCCATGGCCGGCTCCTGCAATACACTGGGCCCCCTGAGCCGTCATCATTTGCAGCACCGGGTGGCCCTGCTGGTCTCCTGGGTTTTGCAAATGTCCCTTTAACCGCAAGCTGACCAGAGCTAGCAGTTATGTAGTTATGACTTCACTTGACCGTTTAGTGATCAGTCGGTGGGGGGGGGGGGGGGCACAGTCAAAAGTTTGCTATGGGGCCCAGCCATTTCTAGTTACGCCCCTGACCCCAACCTTATGATTCTTTTAAATCAACTGGTGTCCCAAAGGTATATAGATTTGTAATTTACTTCTATTTAAAAAAAAAAAAACTCAAATATTCCAGTACTTATTAGCTGCTGTGTGTCCTGTATTCTTTCCAGTCTGACACAATGCTCTTTGCTGCCACCTCTGTCTGTGATAGTAACTGTCCAGAGTAGGAGAGGTTTCCTACTACTCTGGACAGTTCCTGACATGGACAGTGGTGGCAGTAGAGAGCATTGTGTTAGACTGGAAAGAATACACCACCTCCTGTAGGACATACAGCAGCTGATAAGTCCTGGAAGGCATCAGATTTTTTTTTTTTTAAAGAAGTAAATCACAAATCTCTGTCACTTTCTGACACACGTTAATTTGAAAGAAGAAAAAAAATTGCTAAGGAATCTGTGATTAGTTTTTAGAGTCAAGGACAGGCTCCCTACCCAAGATGTGTTTAAAAAAAAAATAGCTTATAAATAATCCAGAAACAGTCTTTATAAGTCATCGGGGCGGGCCTAGCTGAAAGATATCTATCAATCAAGCTGCGTCAGGGAGGGAAGAACACGCCCCCATGACTTGAAGCCCCGTTCCCTACCAATTTCTATTAAACTACAATTTTGACTCATAGCCAGTATAAAAGCAGCCTGACCCAGTTTCTTGCTGCCTGTGACAGAACCGATGACAGGTTCCCTTTAAGGGAAGCAGCGTGGGACCATTTTAGCAGGTCTATGTATAACTTTTTGCAGATTTCTGTTCAGCCGACAGATTTCTTTCCTTAAATATACAAAAAACATGTTGTGGGAATCAGGTCAGAATTATTTCTCTATTCGCAGACACTTCAGCTGGAGAAGATAAATGTGAAGAGGCCGGATGCATTACATGCTATGATATGGATGAGTTACAGGAATAGGCAGGGTTAAGTAAGACCCTCTCACGTACGTCAGCATCGAATCCCTGTTGTTACTCTTGGTAACACGTCGTGATTACTAAGCAAGTCTATTAATAGTCCGAGTCTCTACTCTCCTCTTCATTACAGCAGCGATCAGCTCCACATTATGTCAAGGACATCACTCCACACACAGGTACAATGCACTGATCATCCAGCAGAACAGTCAGCAAAAAGGACTAATATAAAAATAATAATAAACAAAACATAAGAATCTGCCCTAGAGTTTGATGGCACGTCTTGCCTGTCACCTTGAGGGTGAAGATATTATGTAACACAATTCTATCTATCCAATATATCAAGATAAGTCACTAAGAAATTCATAGAAGAAATAAGATAACCTTTCGGGAATTACCAGGCAGGAGATATGAACGTTACTTCTGGGCGGTAATACTATCACGTTGCATAAAAATCTTGTACTAGATAAGGTTATGTTCGCACAACGAACATACTTTTTATGAAAAGAATGGCCGTTGTTTTCACTTTAAACAATGGATGTTCTTTTCTTACTACAATGATTTGCACTGAAGTCAAGGCAAACAACACCCGTTGTTTCACACAATCTATTGAACAATGGCCGTTGTTTGCTACGGCTGTCAAAATCATGAGCACGTCAATTATCTCCATCTGTTGCCCATAGACTTCAATGCAATTCAATTTAATTTTTATTCAAAACAACAGCCGTTTTTTGATCCTCAGAACCATGGCCGTTGTTTATACGTTGTATGAACATAGCCTAAGGCCATGTTCATGCACAGTATGAGACTGGCCGTTCTGTGACCCGGCCGGGTCACGGAACGGCCAATCTCAGAAAAAATCATCCCGGATGATCTTTAGGGCCGTAGAGTTCTGATGCGGGCGCCAGAGCCGCTCGCTCCACAGTGTGCACTGACAGGGTTTTCTGCGGTCGCTATTCAATCAATAGCTGCCGCAAAAACGGACATGTCAGTTGTTTGCAGCACCACTAGGGATCCCAGCTGAAGTGTATACCATGTGCATACACTCCGTCCGTGATTCCATAGGTGGCAATGGCACGTATATTCTTGTATTAATCACGGCCGTTGGCGCAAGCAGCAACAATGGCTGTAGTTATACGAAAATATACGTTGTGTGAACATAGCCTAATACTGTGCGGTGTGTGCTTATAATGAAATCCACGATGCATAGCCTGATCGGTCATATGGCATATATTAGTAGTGCCTGGCAGACCATGCGCTACAGGAGGCCGGTAGCTGTCCCAAATCTGTAAGGCAGCGCGTGTAGATGGGTAAGTATACTTTCTATATTATCTTCTCGTAACCCTGCCTTTTGGTGATTTTTATATTTCGTTGGACCTGTCCTTTAACCCTCGTAAATAATGTAGCGCATCAATAATTTTTCCAAACTTTGGGGGAAAAAAATATTTATATTTGATAATTATTGATCAATTTCCCCCCAATATGTCACATAGACACACCTAATTTGTACCACAAATTAAAGTCTCACGATAAAGAACAATATACAGTACACCAGTCCACGGCTTCCTCAGACCAAGAGAAACCTGCAACAGCTAAGGACAAACTTCAAGACGTAACTATCCCAAGGAAGAAGTGTTAAATCTCTAAAATTCTATCATTCAACCTCACGACTCATATACCAATATATGAACATGCTGAACTTTCATTGGAGCAACAACCAATGACACAAGGACGTTATTCTGGGCAAATCTTTCCAGTGCATATAGATAAGGTATAACATGCCTCATTCACTATCACCAAATGCAAAACACCAACTATTATGATTAAAAGGAGAAGTCCGGTGATTTATAAAATGTGTCAGACGGTGCGGGGGGACACATAATAATCACTACTCACCTCTCCCTGTGCCGCCTCTGCATCCCTGGCTTGCACCCCCCGCCTGGGTCTATGATCTCTGTCTTCTAGAATGACTCGGTTGATGGATTGCCCGCTCAGCCAGTCAGTGGATTAGGTCAGACATGGCAGCAGTCACTGATTGGCTAATGGGGCAATCCATCAGCCGGATCAGGTATTTTCCCATAAGGCGTCACATCATCAGAACTCGGGGGAAAATGCCTTCCGACCGGTGTCCCGGAGCCTGTGACTTGGCCCTTTGGGGGAACTTGGAAAGGTTAGTAGGGATTGCTTATTATCTCCCCCCTGCCTCTGCCATCTGACAAATTTTAAAAATCTACGGACTTCTCCTTTTAGGGCATAATCCACAAATAAATTCTTGTCAAGTACTGAATGTCTAAACATAGCCGACATGGAGCATGAAACTCTATTTTTCATATTTACAGAGTAGGAAAAACTTTTCATAAAGCAATAGTACAAGGAAATGTAAGAAAGTTGTTTCTTTCTTATTCCTATCAGGCTACTTCCCACTCCAAACGTGTATTCATTGAAAAAAAAAACAGCTTAAGAGTAACAGCTCACTGAGGAATCAGGTTACATGCTGCCCATGTACAATAAGAGAGGAGAATGATGAGGGCATTGAGGGACATGGGATGAGGTGTGATTAAACAGAGACAAAAGCGAACAAAGAGACTGTAAACACTTGCGCCACAAGTTTATTGTGAGTATTATCTCTTATCCAACAGCTTAGGTAGGGTTCACAGTGCACTTCTTTGTATGTTTAGTCTTACGCTATGTTCCCACTACAGGATCATAGCGGGGAAAGGCGGCCATCTTGTAATATTTATGGCCACAAATAACGATTATGATTATTGTTTGCGGCCGTAAATGTTACGAGATGGCCACCTTTCCCTGCTATGAACCCGTAGTGGGAACATAGGGGAAGATTAATCAAACATGCTGTAAAGTGACACTGGGTTGCCCCTAGCAACCAATCAGATTCCACCTTTCATTTTCCAAAGAGTCTGTAAGAAATAAAAGATGGAATCTGATTGGTTGCTAGGGGCAACTGAGCCAGTTTCACTTTACATCATATTTGATAAATCTTCCCCCATAGCGTCTAAAGCAGCTTTAGCTTTGGCTGTCCAGGCATGATGGGAATTGTAGTTCTGAAACAGCTGAAGGGCCTGAGTTTGACACCCCTGGTCTAAAGGGATAAAAACGTATACATTTAATGGATGCTGCTGTATGTTGTACGGCAGCATACATATGTTTTTTTTTTTGTTGTTGTTATTGTTTTTGCTAGATACCAAAAATATGGTTGACTAACTTTTTGTATATAGCATAAACAATTATTGAAACAGAAACATTAAAACATACAAAAAAACCTCAGTGAACCCAGCTTTACACTGTTCAGTATTGCTCTATAATGTCCTTCATGCTGCTGTGTACTATAAAGATACAGAAGAGCCATATCCTCTTCTGTATGTGTGTAGTATATGGCAGGCATCATTCGATATAGAGCCTGCAGAAGAAAAAAACTGGTGAAAATGCCATATAGTAGTTATTTAATGGATGTAAAGAGTGCTGCTGCCCCCCATGTACACACACAGTATCATATACTGAAAAGTTACCTAAACCTACAGGGTCTTAAACTTCATAAGTAACAAAAGTTTGACATCCTGTGAAGGAAAGTTTGATCTGAAGTTTGGAAACGAGCTGCCATCCTGTTACCAACCACTCGCTATAAAACTGACTGACTGCTGTGTCTTCTAATGGGATTACTGACAGGAAATCTGCTGTGTGCAGAAAAACAACATCCCGGCTCAGCTTTCTCTTAATTGTTCTTTCCATTTTTAGTAATTAGTTCTTTTCCAGTTTTATGGCGCCAGAGTTGCAGAACTTTTTATTATGTACTGATTTAAGGGTTATCCAGGATTAGAAAAACACAGCTACTTTCTTGAAAAAACAGCGTCACCCCTGTCCCTAGGTTGTATATGGTTTTGCATTTCAGCTCCATTCAGTTCAATGGAAATGAGTTACAAAACCCACACCCAAACTGAGAACAAGAGTGTTTTTGTTTCTGGAGGAGGGCAGCCATGTTTTTCGATGACTGAACTACCCCCTTTAAAGAGGCATAAAACACCAAATGAGCTATACTTACCCCCATTGACTCCGCTGCTGCTCTTGCTGAGCAATCAAACAGTTCCAGCTCTGTTGCCATTCTGCCATTTTGGATGACGTCCTGCTCCCCAATCACATAACTGGTAAGAGAAGCGGACATCAGCGGAAACTGGCAGCACGGGAACAGAACTGGGACCAGAAGAATGCACAGTAGGAGCAGCGGGGGAGCAGGGGGGAGAACCTATGGCTTGTTTGTTGATTTATGCCACAGGGAGGCAGTATGCATAGTTTACATTTCCCTGGAAAGCCCTTTATTCTTTAACTTTAAAGGGGTATTCCTGGAAAAATGTAATTTTTTTCCTAGGTAGTAGAAAAGTAGGAGATCGCGGGGAGTCCGACCCCTAATCCCCCCCGCGATCTCCGTATCGGACCTCGCTGGTTCTGTTATGAGTAGAGCCCCGGTTTGGCAGGTGACCCGCAGCTCTATTCATTCCCTTTGGAGTGACGGAAAGAGCAGAGTACACCGGAAAAGCGCTGTACTCAGCTCTCTCCGTTGCTCCAAAGGAATGAATAGAGTTGCGGGTCGCGTGCCGTCGAAGGGCTATATTCATAACAGAGTCGGCGGGGTCCGATACGGAGATCGCCGGGTGGTTCAGGGGTCTGACCGCCCGCAATCTCCTACTTTTCCCCTATCCTGTGGAAAAAAGTTAATTTTTCACGGAATACCCCTTTAAATTTTTGAATTTGCCCGGGTAAATATTTTTGTATTTAAATTTGATTCAAGCAGGAGGTGCTCAGCAGCAGCGACCGGCACCAGCTGGTCATTGGCAGCAGTTGGGTAACAGTGGTTTTTTATTTCTTTTCACCATTAAAACATAAAAATATTTATCTGGAAAGCCCCTAAAAGAGGTTCCATGTCAAAATGTATGATGGGTCATGGCCTGACTACTCCTTCACCGATTTCAATGCCAATGCTGTAACTAGGGATATCCAGACATCTTCAGCTGTTTACATACATGAAGCATCTGCCCAGCAACAAGTCCTTAAAGGGATTATCCAGCGTATGAAAAACAAGACCACTTTCCTCCAGACACAGCACCACTCTTGTCTCCAGGTTGGGTGCAAGTCTTGCATCTCAGTTCCATTGAAGTAAATGGAGCTTAATTGCAAAAATGGGAGACAAGAGTCGTGTTGTCTGTGGAAGAAAGTGGCCATGTTTTTCTAAGGCTGGATAACCCCTTTAAGACAAAGAGGAAGAGTAGAGTCTAAGCACTTCTCAAAAACTTTCCACTATTTATTTCCACCATAGTATCAGATTATTTCAAAATCACATTGAGTATTCAAAGTTTTAAAGTTTTCAAACTTAATATTGTAGAGTAATAACCCAGTCTTACATATACTATTCAGATTTCACAATTAAGCCCTATAAAAATCACACATTAATACACCGTCAACATTCTCATCCTCAGCAACTTCGAGGGAAAGCCATTTTCATTTGTTGCAGACTTCGGATGTTTTACGGTTATATAAGCGTAAGACAACGTCCTATATATCCTCATTGACTGGTTTATGTTTCTATATAATATGCATTACAACGTGCTTACACAATTAGATTAGCATTTTTCCGTTTTAATCAAGGTCTTCCATGTTATTTACCTCCACCGAGGCCTGCATGGAAAAAAAATGGCTGCTCCCGGAAGCTTTGGATTTATTGCCCATCAAAAACCAAAAACACTCACACTGCCGGTTATGAACCTAATATATCGTGTGCTTATTTCTCCATTTCATTTATTAAACGGCTTGTCATTGAGCGTACACGCCACTTTAAATTAGGATGTGTGTAAATTTAGAATTTGCACTTTGAATGCTATATAAATATCACATAGCATTACAGATAACCATCAAATCAATGGATAATCAACACGTGAAATGACACGCTATAGACTGCCATTTCATGTCATGGTAATTGGAGGGAGAGAACAAGCTCTTGACTCTCTTTGAGCCTAATTTTTCATTGTGGCCGTGAAGGAGCCCCTGATTGGTACACTCCCAGAAGCACAACATTGCATGATTGCAGAAATAAATCACAAGAATCACGGTGGCGAGGAGACGTCGAAAACACGGCACAAACACAATCAAATGTTGAAAATATGTATGAATCCTTCTTACATAATGCTGCTGTTTTCCAAGACCTCCCATGCCATCTCATTGCTGAGGGACCCGAGATACATGGATGACCTGGAAAACAGTTATTTTGGAAGAAACAGCTAGTGAAATTAATCATTGTAGGCAAGACACATTTAATTCAATATAAAGGCCCTTTCACACACAAATATACCCGACCTTCAGCAATGCTCTATGTACATTTCCCCATAAAATTAATAAGTTACCTAGAATTTTTATTGTTTTTCTTTAAATAAAGTTTTTATGCGGTATAGATATTTTTGAATTTTTTTACAGATGTACACTAGAGATGAGCGAACCGGGTTCGGGTTCGAGTCCATCTGAACCCGAACGATCGGCATTTGATTAGCTGGGGCTGCTGAACTTGGATAAAGCTCTAAGGTTGTCTGGAAAACATGGATACAGCCAATGACTATATCCATGTTTTCCACATAGCCTTAGGGATTTATCCAAGTTCAGCAGCCACCGCTAATCAAATGCCGAAAGTTCGGGTTCAGATGGACTGTTATTTTAAAACAACGGCTATTGTATTGAAATAATGGAAGTTGTTTACCGTTATATGGCGGCCATCCACTCAATTACAACATTATGTGAACAGAACCTTTCTGTGATTTCAATCCACTCCTGGTTTTGGTTGCTATGAGGACCTGACATAAGGACCAAATACAGCCTCAAATATACATAGTGTGAACCCAGCCTGAGATAATCAAATGGTAAGCGTTACTGTAAGTTGGTTCATCTCTACCCATGATCACAAAAACAGAGGCCAATTTTTGAGTTGATGGAGAGGCAGCGCCCATACTGCTGCTCCTTTCATTCTCTATGGGACTTCCAAACGTTGCAGATGAATTCAAGTGTGTTTGGAAGTTAAACAGTCTAAGGAGCTGTAGCCGAGCATATGCGTTACTACGCCATTCACATAGGGGACAATTGACAATTTTGACTGGTGTGGTGGGGGTCTCGGCCGTCAGACCTCCTCCTATAAACTAATTTCCTATAAACATGGAAACCTAAGCATGTGGTTATTCTTAATAAGTAATGCTGATTCTCTAGCTGTAGTCTAGGTTGGCCTACTATCATAGTTCTTTAAGACTCCCACTTAGGCATTACATAGGTATAAATTTTGTAAATATATATTCCCATAAAACACCAAACACACTGTAAAATAGGTGGTCTTATCCTGACAATCTTTTACTATATGTTTTATTAGTACGAATGTACATCATAAAGGGTTATCTCCACTGCGGACCCCTCCGTGAGCTAAAACGGTTAACAAACAGAGAATCAATCAGCGGGTGAGCATCGCTTTTTGTAAGTACAAAACCATTTAAACTATAGGAGCTGTTAGAGGATGAACGGAAACAGATTATTAACCTTCATGGTTGGGTGATTTTACCACTTTTTAATAAAATGAATTCTTATACATGGTGGGCTCTACTTATCGTCAGTGAAGGGTTTCATTACATCTATATACATAATTACCAGAGGTTTGGCATGGAGTCTGGAGCTCACACTACTACCTATGCAATGAAGAGACAGTGCTGGCACAGTTATCTATATATTTTATTATATATAAATATATGGTTTTATTACTGTAAAATATTCTGTATGTAGTCTCTAGCTACAGAGAAGGCGACACAAGGGCTTTACCTGCACTATAGATAAGGCTCTGTTCACACCAACGTTGTGGCCTCCACCAACGTAGTTCGTGAAATGCATTTCATAAAGTGACATCCAACACCTGGGGGGGGGGGATTTATGAAGACTGACATACAAGTACACTGGTCTTATATTAAGCCCCTTTTTTGCGGCAGGATTCACTAAGAGGCATAGGCCTCTCAGCAAATCCGGCCGGCCAGGTGCCCGAATCTGCACCTGGCTCCCACAGGTGTAGATTTGCGTCATGATTTGCGCCTGCGAGCAGGCGTAAATGATGATAAATGAGGCGCGGGAGGAGTCCACGCTTCCTTCCCGCCTAATTAAGGCTATGTTCACACAACATTTAAATGACAGACTTGTTTTGGATGGCCGTCATAGAACGCCAAATGACAGCAGTCCTTTAATACTTATGGCCACAAATAATGATCATAAACATTTTTTGCGGCCGTAATTATCAAAAGACAGCCGTCTTTTTGGCGTTAAATGACGGTGTTCAACAAAAGGCGGTCATTTCAATGTTGTGTGAACATAGCCCGAATGTATTTATTTCAGGGTGTTGGAGTAAAAGATTTATTATCTTTCACACCACATCTTAACACCAAAAATTCTTAAAAAATATGTTTAACATAAAAACTTGATTTAAACAATAGGTCATTGTCTCGTGACACATTCCCTTTAAGCCTAGTGGTGATAATGAAAACTAAATTTTTAGGAGTATTTTATACTATAGATAGGAAAATGGATAGGTAGGAAAAAAAACACCAAAAAGAAAAAATATGTTTAACATAAAAACAATAGATAATTTTCTGATTCCCGTTAAGTTAAGGCTATTAGTTGTTGTTGTTGTATTTTTTATTTTTTTTTTAATAAGAAGGTTTTCAGAGTCCTAAAAAAAGATATGAACACAAAACCTATAAGAACGCAATAAGCCGATGACTGGTCTAACGTCATCCTTACAAATGTACACCTATATAAACATAGCAACACTTATAAGCCTTTAAAGCATCAATGGGCGATGTTCATTATGCAGATTTTATTTGACTAAATCCGCTCTTTTTTTTCATAGTTCCATTACATATAACTTTTTCTCCACAGATGGGAATTGCGAGGTGCAATTAGCAATTTATCTTGCAGAAAACATTTAATTCTTAAGCATATCGGAATAATGCCTTGAGAGGAAAAATAGGGGAGGGGGACCAATTAGCCTGTATTCACATCTGCTTTTGTATTCAGCATAAGCAGTAAAAAATTTTAATACATTTCTTGGAAAAAAATAAAAACCTTTAAATTAATCTGAATCTGGCAGACCTGTGAAATGAGAATGTGCTATCTTTTAGGTATGCAACTTGCGCCGCCGTGATTGATGGATCTGATAATTGATGAAATTCATTTTCAACAGAACTAGGTAGATGCAAGCATCATCATTTTACAAATGTAGAACGATTCAGTAATCTTACAGTAACGTGACTCAAATTTTTAGAAACCATTCTGCTAAATGTATTTTTTTTCTTACGGATTAGATCCTGATACTGAAACGTTCTTTTTTCCGATTCGTTTCCATTTTCTGATTGTATGTATTTTTATGGGGTCGCTGTTTTCAACAGCTTTTAGTGAAATGCTTTATGGCATCTCCAGTCCGTATTCATTGTATGGCACACTTTTGTAAGCATGCTCTGTGACCTGTGCGGAGGTCATATTACAGGAGGAGGGATGGGCTTGTTTTATCCAATCTATCCACTAGTTTTTGCTTTTGCTGTACTTCTGTACAAATCACTTTCAGGCAGCCTCCTCTTATAATCATAGACGGTACAGGAAGTCAGAGCTTAGTTTTAGACCTAGTGCTAAGAATGAAAACTACAAGATTTCAGTATTATTTTATAATATAGTATAATGAAAAAATAGAAAAAAAATTATATATAAAAAAATATGTTTAACACAAAAATCTGATTTAAAGAATAGGTCATCTTCTGATCACACATTCCCTTTAAGACTATGTTCACACTACTTGAAAGACTGGCCGTTCCGTGACCCGGCCGGGTCACGGAACGGCCGGTCTCTGCAAAGATCATCCCGGCCGTTACTGCAGTACCGGCCGGATGATCTTTCTGGCCGCAGTGTTCATCAGCGCGCGCCCGCATCAGAACTCCCCAAAGCACACAATGAACCAAGCGGCCGAAGCCGCTCGCTTCATTGTGTGAACTGACAGGTCTTTCTGCAGCCGCAATTCACTGAATTGCAGCCGCAGAAAACTGACATGTCAGTTCTTTGCAGTGCCACATGGGATCCCGGCTGGAGCGTATACTATGTGTATACGCTCCTGCCGGGATCCCATAGAAGAGTAGGCAACAACGGCCGTACTTTTACGTAGTGTGAACATAGCCTAAAACGACTAGATCTACCTGGCACATCCTGCCAATCCTGCATATGTAAGAAACGTGCTTTGTCTCTACTACCTACTCTATGCTAGAGTCTCTGCTATACTCTATTGATCGCAAGTAGTATATAGCCATATCCATTCATAGTGGAACTAATGCGGATTTGCAGTGTGTCTTCCGCACCTCAACTTAAGAAGTTTACAGTCTACTGCATAAGGATAGGATTTTCAACACTGTTTTAAATTCACATCAAGCTTAGAATGTTGTAGAAGAGCCAGAGATTTCTATCCTACATATAAAGTTGGGTTTATAATGTATACCTCCAAAGTATGGCTGTATGTATGGAAATCCAATGACATATATTGCACGCTCCCAGAGAGTAATCCTGATGATGTGACTGTCCATTACATCATCTCAGCTTGGGAATCATGGGGAAATAAAGTGTCTTACTGGCTGTAAGTGAGTCTTTCTCGCTCTTCCCGGGCTCCTTCCAGTGTGGTGGAAAAGCTGACCGCCACCTGACACATATTTTTAATGTAAAATGTGGGTTGGATGGCTATCTGCAATAATACTGCTCCAATATAGCTGGAGTGGATGAAGGAGTTCCCAGGATATCTTCCTTGAGAAGTTCCAGTGGTAGAGTCCATAACTGGACAGTGATTGAAACTTTTTGAAGTAGTTCCTTCCATTCTCTTGATGTTAGAGACAGAGAGGGGGAAGGGGGGTTAACGGATCACAGTGTGACGGGAAAGGACCCATGATATGAAGGAGGGCAAATCACACAGGCTATACAGTAGATAGGGAGGAGGAAGGAAAGCTTACTTAGGCTACGTACCAATGTAGAGAGTGGAGATGAGCCCAATCGGGAATGCTGACTTCCGTATAAACCCAAGTGTGCAGCACCTGATTTTTGGTGGCTGGAGCCCTAAGATTGCCTGGAAAACATGGATACAGTTATAGGCCATAGGCAGTATCCATCGTTTCCAGGACTCCCTAGGGCTGCACTGAACTTCTGCTGCCACCAGTAACCAAATGCCGCATGGCTGGGTTCGGGCAGCATGCTCGAGTTGCACTCATCTCTAGTAGAGAGATATATCAGCACCAAAGGCAAACTCTACTGGGATGAAGGAGAAACACTTTGACCCTGATTTACTAAGAATTTTTAGTTTTCAGGAACCCTCAGAGTTTTAGTTTCCCAAACCGACATATTTACTAATGTCTCCTCTTGTTCTTAGTAAATGTAGCAGGTTGTTCACATGACAAAACTAAAACCTAATCATCCTGCCACACTAGAGGTGTTTGATTTTTAGAAGGCAAAACCTGTAAAAAAGAAAAAAAAGAAAAAAAGTTGGTTATGGCAGGTTTTAAAGGGAAAATGTTTTAGGCTATGTTCACACTACGTACGATTCCGGCCGTAGTGCGAACCGCGAATATACGCCCGTAGTTTTGAGGTTGATGCGTTCGCTTGAAAGTATACGATATACGCCCGCACAGTGCACACTACGTATGAACTTACGGCCGGATCGTATACGGCGCCGTGAAAAATGAACACCATTGTTTGAGGACGGAAATGTTCCAACTCACGGCCGTGGATTTCCATGCGGTCCCGTACGAAGTACTTATTTCAGCCAAATTTAACTTGATTTTTCGATCCAAACGGTTCTGTGAGTTTTATTGGGCTGGGCGAAGATTTCCAAGTAAATGACCTGTTTCAGATCGCTTTGAATCAAGCTAGGGAAGCATAACTGTACTACGGGCGTATGTTCGCGGTTCGCACGCATCCGGCCGCATGTCGATTTTCCCCACGCCCGTAGTTTCAGCCGCACATGTACGGCGGCGTACGGAATGTGGCCGGAATCGTACGTAGTGTGAACATAGCCTTAAAGCGCAAAATGACAGGTGTGTCAGTTATTAACGATTTTTGTAGCAAACGACGTTAGTAGATATGGTGAAACAAGAAACCGACAGTGGAAAAACTAGCAAAAAACTTCTTTTTTGATAACAGAAACAAGTTGGTGAACCGGGGCCTTTAACTTCAGTATCTGTCATCCCTATTTAGGCTGTAGAAGGAAAAATCAATACAAGAATGAACCTGTGGGAGAAGCTCTGCTAACAGCAGAGCGACCAGACACAGCCAGGACAACTGTACTGTCTTCTATGTCAGAAGCAGCAGGAGAACCAGCTATATGAAGGAGTTACACAGCCTCTACAGCAATATAATGGTAGAAAACGTAAAAAAAAAAAAGACCATTTCAAAAAGTTTTTAACTTTGCAAACTTAACAAAATAAATAAAATAAATCAATATAAAAGTGTCTATACAATCACATCACAGTTTTTTAAAATACTGCAGTATTGCACCTTGTTTCTTTTTTAGAAACTAGACTCACTTACAAACATAGGGGCATTTGGACTATTGGAAAGAATAAAATAAAAGACAAAATAGGCCAATAACTATTGCAGAGGCAGACTGCAACAGGGAAACACACAATAACTTTGTATCTGAACACCGCTATTTAAATCGCTGCCTTGCAAAAACATTATCAGCCATCAGCACTTTAATTATTGTTCATCAGGATCAACATTCGTGACATCTCTTAAATTGAGTCCATCAACGCTGCCTTCAAATCTATTACTGACAAGGTAGATTGGCTGCTTCCTCCTATCTCCGGCGGCAGCTAATAACGCCATTTTCCTAATACTATCGTCACACAAACTCTTTTTTCATTATCGACAAGGGCAGTTTGCATCTTTTCTTCTCAGGAAATCACAGAAAAGGCTAATGTGGAGAAGCATCAGTTCATAGACTTCTGAAATACTTCTATATGATGCGAAATTAACGCTTCTGTCTCCATTTAAATTTCATTTGTTTATTAATTTATTCATCAAGTTCATTTCAATTCAGCTTTGGAACAATAAAACATGATGTCCTTGAAACTATTCAGAATTTTGATCAATGCTGGATCAAGGAATATTGTGGGGGGTATTGCCATATCAACTTGTTATCCCCTATCCTAGCCGATAAGTGAGGGTCCAACCACAGGGACTGATCCTGGAAATAGGGACAACTTCCCAGGATCCGCTGACAACTTTGTCCCTGTTGAGACTAAAGTTGAGCCTAAAATGCCAAATCTGCGGGAACATAATAAAGAATGTATACTTACCTGTCCCCGTGTCCCTGCAGTACTGCATAACAGTTCCTGCTCCTGCCACATCAAGAGGCAGGCTCAGGGATGCCTACTCAGCCAGTCAGACACGGAACACCACTGACTGGCTGAGCAGGTACTTTTCCTTGAGTCGTGATGTACCAGAAAGCCAGGAGAAACTGGAGCTCGTAAGCAGTCAGGGAGCTGGTAACATGGTGCTGCAGGGGGCACAGGGATGGGTAAGTATACATTGTTTATTATGTTCCCGCACCCCCAGCCTTTGGGAGATTTTTCTTTTTCTCCTTTAAGCTTGTGGAGAGGGAAGCTCATGCAAGGCCCTTCTGTTATAGGCAATAGGGCACATTCTCTTTAATGTTCCCCACTAATGATGAAACATATACCATATGTATTGTATAACAGAATGGAGCGCAATAGAGAAAGAGACACTGATAGGTGAAAAATGTATGTCGGAAATGATTGACTGGGATCAGCATTCATAATCTATATGAAAGCCAAAGACAGCCAAGCACTGTACTGTGCATACTTTATTTAGTTAGGAGCTTTGGGAATCCCAGTCTTGAGATCGTGAGGATTCCGGAGGTCCTATCTCATGGTAGCACAAACAGAAAAGCTGAACAGAATGATGTATCACTTACATTGTTCTGTGTAGCTGATGCAAAGATATCCCTCTGAATAACATGGACAATAAGTAGTCCTCTCCATTATGTGCATGAGCCAAGTAGTTCGGGATATTTATGAGCACCAGCACACTCTTCCCACCAGCTGCTTATTGGCAGTTATCTATCCATGCTGTGTATAGGCAGTCAACTGTCAATCAGCAGCTGGAAGGCGGGGGGAGGGGTGTGGCAAGAATCCTATTCTCCTGCATATTAGGAGAACGGCTGAACAAAATGATGTAAGTGATACACCGATCTGTTCAGCATTTATATCACTAGTTTATGCTGCCCTCATAAGAGAGCATGGACCTAGTGACAGATTCCCTTTAACCAACTTTATAAAGGAAAATCATTGATATAATTTTATACTCATTCAATCTTCTAAACTACAGCTTTATTCATACTATAACAATTAAATGTTTTTGATCTGGGCCTGAAGCAACAAGAGATAAAAGACCATGGATTTGTTTAGTTTCAAGTGTGACTGGGTGGGAAAAAAACATGACAATAACCATGGAGCATATGAAAGGAATCCAAAGAAAAGAACGTCAAGTTCTGGTTTATAGGCAGAGAGGTCAGCGATGATGTCACATATAAACAACAACTCAGCACGGTCAACCGGCTGGACAGAAAGGCATAGCTGCTAGGACGAATGATGTCATCTATGTCTGTAGGAATAATTTACTAAGAGACTGTTGGTCTACAGCATAGGTGTCAAACTTGCATACTCCAGCTGTTGCAAAACTACATTTCCCATCATGCCTGGACAGCTAAACCTACATCTTTGGCTGTCCAGGCATGATGGGAATTGCAGTTTTGCAACAAACCACTGGAAGGCCATGAGGTTGATACCCTTGTCTACAGCAAGTGTTTTTGATTATTGGACTTTTTAACTATTTATTTGAGATTTGTTTTGTTTTTTAGACTGGTACATCCAAGCCTCTCTAGAGTGGAGTGGGATTCTACATGTCCTGTACTACTCTTTATCTGTGCCAGGATGAGCTGCTCCTTTGGGCACCAGATATTTCTGGAACCCTGTGTGATCTGTACAGGACGCTGAAAATGCTTTGGCCCTCAACAAGTAATTTACAGTTTCCAGTAGCTCTTTCCATTGTATATAAGGACTTGTTTTATCCATATTAGTTATCTGCTTATTTTTCTTTAAAGTGAATCTGTCCCCTCAAACACCCAATCCAAGTGTACTGTCAAATAGCTGCTTTTAATTCAAGATCTGTCCTGGGGTCCATTTGGCAGGTGATGGAGTTATTGTAATAGAAATTAACTCTAAAACTAGCAGCACCAAGTCAAACTGCCCTAGTGCCCTAGGTCTGCAACGCCTCTCTTTTCCTCCTCTTCACCCTTTTCGTCATTAGAAACACCCTGTCCTGTCAGTTCTGCGGCTTGCTACAGTGCATGTGTAGGAGTTTGAATACTCTGAAGAGGAGAAATCCCCCCCCCCCCCCAAGGGTGTTAATAATGTCGAGGAGGGCAGGGAGGAGGAATGGAGAGGCGGTGCAGGCCTAGGGCATGGGTACTCTAGGCCATAAAAGTTTGACATGGCGCTACTAGTTTAAAAGTTGTTTTTTAGGACAATAACTGCATCACCTGCCAAATGCACCCCAGATCTTGGATTAAAATCAGCTATCCGACCTCATTCTGGAGTGATATTTTGGGGCTTCAGTACTAATTAGCAGTTTTTCATACAGTTTTTTTTTCCAACATACAATGGTCGCGCTGGAACTGAATAATCTCACAAAGGTAAAAAAAATTTTTTGTAAAACTCGGGTTACATAATAAGTTTACATTTCCATTGCTGCTAGAGCACTGAATATCCAACCTCCAAAATGTTGCACCCTAATGCAAAAAGTTGTTGAAGAGTTTTACTGGAAAAAAAAACATTCTAATCATGTGACTAGATACCTCAACCGGGGGTGGCAATAAAACCCAACCAATAAACGACTAGTTTTAGTGCACAGAAAAGCACAGTCGGACTGCTGTACACTTTTGGCGGTCTGGCCCTACATCTGCAATGACTAAAATGTTCATACAAGACACAGGTGATGGGATGCGTCATACCAAACCACTTAGCTATTTCAAACACTTTTTTCCATCCTAGTTTAGATTGTTACTTCTGAACGGATGAACAAGATGATGAACATTTAGCTCAAATTGAGTCTACATTTTTTTCTCCTCAATTTTGCACCAGTCTTAAAGGCCAATTACAGACATAATGCCAGCTACTCTAGGAGAAGGCATCTACGTAAATAGCTCAAACGTCATGTTCTTCAAATTCAATTCGGAATTTAAATTTCTTCACAGGGAAAGCGGGAAGGTTAAGAATTCACTTGCTACTGTGCATGAAAAGGTAAAGGAAAAAAAAAGCGAATAAATTTTCCTTTTTTTTGGTTCGACTAAAAAATTGCCGCCATTACTTTGTTTTTAGCTGACTTAAAGTGACAAGGAAATTGATTCAAGCAGATTGTCACACAATTATTTGTCTATAAAATGAATTTCTTCTCTGAGGAATGCGCTTTATGGCTCCGAACAGCGCCTGCTGTCCTTCTGGAAAGACATTTTATTTCATATGAGAGTTGTTTTGGTGGCACATGTTAGTTGTACCTGCTCTTCATACAGATGAAGCAATGACTTCCTAGGCTGTGTATACCAGGGGGCTCCAGTCTGCCACTGTCCAGATGATTGGTGCCACATAAATGCCAGCAAAATCCAACATTATCTAATACCAGATATAATGTCATTGGGTGTTAAGTTCTTCAATCAGGGATTTACCAAGGAAGAGAATAATGGTACTTTTACATGGAGCGATAATTCGCCCGATTAACGATTCCGAATGAACAATGTGTTTTTCATAACTATCAGCGTTTAGATGGAAGGATATGTCGTACGAAAAAATCATTTTGCGATCGCTTAAGCCTATCTCACACATAGCTTAAATCGGTGAAAGACTGTTTACACGTAACGATCTGCGGATTTTTTGCGAACGACCAACGACGATTTGAGAACTTGTTGAAAGATCAAAATGAACGATTTCTCGCTCGTCGCTTGATTGTTCGCTGTGTTTACACGGAACGATTGTCGCTCAAATGCGATCGTTATCGTGCAAATTCGAACGATGATCGTTCCGTGTAAAACCACCATAAGAGTCAGGAAGAATGGTGCCAACAATCCACTCTGACTTAGGGTGCCTTTACACAGAGAGATTAATCTGACAGATTTTTGTGGCCAAAGCCAGAAAAAGACTGTAAACCGAGAAGAGGTCATAAAGGAAAGACTTCTCCTCTTTTCAAATCCATTCCTGGCTTTGGCTTCCAAAATCTGTCAGATAAATCTCTGTGCAAACGCACCATTAGGGTGCATTAACAGAGAGATTTATCTGACAGATTTTTGAAGCCAAAGCCAGTAATGGATTAGAAAAAAGGAAGAATCTCAGTCTTTCCTTTATGACCTGTTCCCTGTTTATAGTCTGTTCCTGGCTTTGGTTTCAAAAATCTGTCAGATAAATCTCTATGTGTAACCGCACCCCTGAGGCCCTATTACAGGGAGAAATAATTAGTCAATTTGGCTGAATATCATTCCGTGTAATAGAGACAAGCAGCTGATAAAATGATCATCAGCTGATCGTTTCTTTAGGTCCAGACCTAAAATCATTGGGCGTTAGGCACGGATCACTATTACACGTAGCTGGCCAATAGCTGGTGACTGTGTAAAAAAAAATAAAAAGAAACTCCTACATACCTTTACGTGCTCCATGACGTCCTGTTAGCTCAACCCCGTTCCTGGCACTGTCTGAAGTGACAGGCCATTAAGCCAATCCCCACGACAGCACCGCCGCACTATCCAGGTGATTGGCTGAGCGGCCTGTGACTTCAGACAGAGACAGGAGCAGGCCGAAGCTAACAGAACATCAGGTATGTAGGAGTTTATTTTTTTACAAGGGCTGCACAGACATCACTAATGATGTCCGTGCAGCCCTTGCTGCCCAATTATCAGGCAGTGTATGGGCTTAGTAACCAAGTTCCGATCTAGGAGTTCAATGCTCGCTTACAGAAAGTCATCGGGCCGTGTAATCGCAGATTCTATTAGATTTGACGTTATTGAAAAAAATTATTTTTAAATTAACTGGTGTCAGAAAATTATACATTAGAGATGAACAAACCTTGAGCGCAATCAAGTTCGCATCTCTAATAATCTTATTAAGTTATTCCCTATCTACAAGAACCTGAAAATGGGGACCCGAGTCTGTTGGCTGATTCCACAGCTCCTATAGAGAATGTATGGAGCAGCAATGTACGTGTGCATGCAACTGCTCCATCCTCGTTCCCGTTCCCGAGATTGTGGTGTGTCCCAGCACTTAGCCACCCTCAGATCAGATAGTTATTCACTATCCTGTAAATAGGGGATAACTTTACAAGATGGGAAAACCCCTCTGAACTATTGTTGGTGTTTGGTGGTACTTTTAATGCAATAAGAGCATATCTAAGCCCATAGTAACCAATCACAGCTCGGCTTCCATTTTGTATTCTGCTCTTGAAAAATAAAAGCCGAGCTGTGACTGGTTGCTAGTCAACAAAGGCAATTTTAGTAAATTAGTAAAAAAAAAAAAAAAAAACAACAACATTAAAGTCAACTATATATGGTATCCAGTATACACGGTATACGTGATAAATGACCACGGGCAAAAAAAAAAAAAGGCAATCCACCCTATGTAACTTAGACAGCAGGAAATCAATAGATCTACTAATCTTCTAGAATGGCTGTTTTCCCATTGGTGACTACTAATACACGTTGGCCGGGAATACACAATGTTTCCCTTAAACGTGTCTTTCATTGAGAAAAAGGGATTACTTTTCCCTCCTCGGAGTGCTATACTGCACTGCAGATCTGTGGTAAAGTCAGATCCTGAGACGCGGGTTACCATGGAGACGGCTGATTTACTGTGACCGGCCTTCTTTCCCTTCCTTATTCTCAAGCTTATCGGGATATAAAGTCGTCTCGATGCTGTGATTTAGTTGTCATCCTGCTATGGCTTCCCGGCTACCTTTTCCCCCTAAATAAAAGCATATAGCAATTTCATGTGTCAGACGACAAATCTGCCAATCGCAGACAGGTAATGTGATTTTTCAGTGTTTGACTGGTTACCCGTCACCGGGAATTACCATTTTATCATCAGAAATTACCTACATAATCCTTAATAGCCAACAGTTAAGCACAATTTATCAAAGGGCAGGGGGCATCGCTGCAGTACCTCGCCTTCTGTGGGCAAGTCCTAAAGTGAATTTCCTATGCTGAGGAGTCAGAGCTCTATATCGGAAGAGGAAAACTTTACCGACAAAGAAAATAGCTGTCATAACTAATTTTGTAAAACTTCTGATTGCTGGGGGTAAGTGCTGGGAATAAAGGTCAGCCGGGTGTGATGCCCCTCCGGATGTGGGTGTGATGTTCCTCAAGATGTGATTGGCTTGGCCTGACGGTCATCGGTAAGTAGTGTCGAATGGATCTGAGGAAACTGTCCGGGTTCAGAAACCTCTCCAAACCTAAAGACCTAAAGCATTTGATTCCCGTCATCTGGAAAAGTTAGTTACCGCCCAAAGGAGTCCTAGAAAACATGGATACGGCCTATGGTTGTATCCCGGTTTTCCTGGCATCCCTAGGGTGGCATTCAAGTTCTCGAGGCATTCGTGTTTACAGAAGTTGCTAAACCTGGACTGTTTCCTCAAGTCCGCTCAACACTACTCATGAGCCCAAATTTACTGAACAGAAAGCTGAAACTTTTTGTAGATTTTTTGTAATTTTTGGCTTGTCCAGGTTTATCGAGTGGTTATGTCAGTTTTTTCCCAATTTTGCTCAAACAAACCACCTCGGCAGCCCAACATAGAGTGTTTCCTTTGTTTTTCAGACGTGCCGACATCTACTAAGCGTTTTCCAACAGTTTTTAGTGCATCCAATTTAAAGTGGTCAGCTAAGTGACTGACACTGTTTGGTGGAAATAGGTGCACAGGGTCAAATGTAAAAAAAGCAGCAAAACACACTAAGGGCTACAGATTTTGAAAGGGAGAGACGATTAGGGTTGAACAGCGGTCAATGGACACATTTCTGCCCCACCGTTTCAGCATCTAGACCTCCACCAATGAAATCACTTCAGTCTGATATCTATTCAGAATCAGGAGGGTATTAAAATTTTTTTTCTCTTTTTAGATTTTTTTTGCATTTTACGTTTCTAACTAGAGTTTAGCGAACCTCGCGCATGCTTGGGTTCGTCTGAACCAGAGGGTGAAGCATTTGATGACTGGAGGCTGAAGAAGTTAGAGGCAGCTCTAGGAAGTCCTGTAAAACACGGATATAGCCTATGGCCACGTTCACATGGTGTATGAGACTGGCCGTTCTGTGACCTGGACGGGTCACAGAACGGCAGGTGTCAGAGAAGATCATCCCGGCCGGTACTGCAGTACTGGCCGGATGATCTTTATTTATGTTGAATTGGAATGCGGGCGCACCCAACTCACAGCTGCACACAATGGAGCATGCAGCCAGAGCCTCACACTCCATTTTGTGAACTGACATGTTTGTGCAGCCGCTGTTCAATGAATAGCGGTCGCAGAAAACTGACATGACAGTTTTTCGTGCAGCTGGATGTAATCCCGCCTGAAGCGTATACTATGTGGCCGGGATTCTATTCATTCAAATAAAACGTATGTTTTGTATACATCAGCGTGATCCGTGATTTATATAAAACATACGTTGTATGAACACAGCCTATGGCTGTATCTATGTTTAACAGGTAGCCTTCAGGGTGCATCCAACTTCTTCAGCCACCAGTAATAAAATGCCTCACACTCGGCTTTGGGTGAACACGATCGTGCGCGAAGCTCGCTCATCTCTATTCCTAACCTTACTCTGGATCAACATAGGGGGATTAAAGTTCTTAAAGCAAATCTATCATTAGACATGAGCAAAGAAGATCTAACCACAGTGCCTCCACGCCGAACCCAATGGTGCCCTTCTTTTCTAGTGCACCAGACTTGCTCTTCTTTGCTCATGGCCGCTTTCTTCCACAAACAGCACCACACTTGCTCTCAGTGTGGATGTGGGTTTTTCAGCTCAGTTCCATTGAAGTAAATGAAGCTGAATTGTAATCCCACACACAACCTGAGGACAGCAACTATGTTCTTTTAATCCTTGACAACTCCTTTACGCAAAACAAATGGCACAAGGTCTTCACCCAAATGCTAAATTTCATTGTACAATGTTTAGGCATCATAGCGTTGTTTACTGAGGATGATGATGATCCTGAAGTCTGCTGTTTATATCTCTCCGGAAACATCATTATAACACAATGATTTTGCTTCACAAAATAATAAAACTAAATTCCACAACTGCGTGGAGTGCACTAATGCTGATAAATGACTATATCATCTTCTACTGAAAAATCCATTAGACAAATCCTGCTAACAGGCCGAACGCTTGTGTATGGAACACAAGGAAACACAGACTGCAAAGGTCAGGATGAAAATCAATACCAGCAAAGACTAGAAAGTCCAAGACATGGTAATATCACAAGAACTTGCTCTCCAGAAGGCAAGAGATTCCGCACGTTATTCCATCAGTTACATGATCGGGTACACTTAAAGGATATGTCTACTGATGAGAACCATTTTGCAGCCAAGATCCATACATTACTTAAAGGTGTTATATGGAGAAACTTCTCTCCGTTTGAAACTGCTCAGGGTGTAGGTAAAAAATAAAGAAGCATTTACCCTCCAGCTACCAATGCCGTTCCCTGCTCTTCCTGTTCTTCATCGTGACACAATCACCATCTGTAATGGTGCCCCGACTGACTGACCTAGAATTTCCTGCATTGGATTGAACAAAAGTAAGGGCCCTATTATGGTACGTTTACACAGACAGATTTATCTGACAGATTTTTGAAGCCAAAGCCAGGAACAGACTATAAACAGGGAACAGGTCATAAAAGTAAGACCTAGATTTCTCCGCTTTTCAAATCCATTCCTGGCTTTGGCGTCCAAAATCTGTCAGATAAATCTGCGTGTGTAAACGCACCATAACATGGGGCGATTATCGGTAGAGATGAGCGAACCTGCCGGATTTCTGGAAATCCGGCAGGTTCGCTCATCCCTAATTATTGGCCCGATTCGGGCAGACATTGTTCCGTGTAATAAAGACAGCGATCAGCCGAGGCCCAGATCATGGGCTGATCATTGTCTTTCAGCAGGTTTAAAAATCATCGTCCGTCCACCTTACATCGCTCCGTGTAGTAGGAGGTGCATGGTTGTTAGCGGATGAAAGTGCACAGGAAATAATAAACTTTAACTCTCCACACTCCCGGTGTTCTTCTAGTTCTCCGTAGCCACTGCTGAAGCTTCTGAAGCCTTCTCTGCAGTGACAGGCCGCTCAGCCAATCACTGGCCACGGCTCTGTCCCGTTTCGGCCTGTGATTGGCTGAGCAGTTTGTCACTGCAGAAAGGTCTCAGAAGTGCCAGTGGTGGCTGCGGGGGGAAGCCTGAAGAATGGAAGGAAGCCGTGGAGCGTGGAGAGGTAATGTATTACTTTATTAATTATTATCTTTATTTACTTTATTATTATCTATATAAGCAGCAAGGGCTGCACGGACATCGTTAATGATATATATACAGCCCTTGCTGCACGATCATCGAGACATAGATTATCGGGCCGTGTAATACAGCCCTTAGGGTCCTTTCCATATTCACATCGGTTTTGCAGTCATCATACCATGGATCTGTAGGGCATGGATGGCCAACAGAGTGTCATTCATGGGAGCCTGAAATCACGAACCATGTACACTTGAAGGATGCCGCAATCTGGACCATATAACTACCTGCACAGGCCATGGAGTCCAGTCCAGACTAGAATAGACCAATACTACAAACAATTGCAGATAGTATATGTATCACAGCACTGATGTGAGATCAGAGGCATGTAAGTACATGTTTTTATATTTTATTTTAACCACACCCTGCAGGAAATGTTTTATTTTCAGTCTGATACAGTGTTTTCTGCTGTCATCTCTGGCCGAGACAGGAACTGTACAGAGCAGGAGAGGTTTTCTATAGAGATCCCTAGAACTCCTCTGTTCTGGACAGTTCCTCTCTCGGCCAGAGATGTCAGCAGAGAGCACTGTGTCAGACTGAAGTAAAACAACATTTCCTGCAGGGCATACAGCAGCTAAGTATGGAAAGACTTGAGATTTTTTTAATAGAAGTAAATTACAAATCTATATAACTTTCTGACAATAGTTGATTTAAAAGAAAAAGACTTTCGCTGGACAACCCCTTTAACAGCTATCCTGATCTCCTACAATAGAGTACATTTTCCTACATCAGTGACTGGTGTGAATAGTCCCATTTCTGAGAATGCAATTTACAAGAACAAGTTGTCCAAAGATTTCAGCTCTGAAGCTACTAGAATCGTGTACAAAGCTATAGTCTATATATAGGTGTGGTATGCGCTGGCATAAATTCTTCATCAGTCTCCACTTTCCTACAGTGCACCACCACAAAATATGTATATACTGCAATGTATACTCCTCTTTTTTTTTTGCATTGTGGCCAAAAGGCAGACATATGAGACTATATAGCTATTTACAGGCATAGGCAAGAGGTATATCTCAGACATCAAAAACTGCAGTGTGCACAGAGTCTAATTCTATACTGTTACCCATCTTATCGCTATGGTTCTCCCATCTTATCGCTATCGTTCTTACTAATGTTTGGAAGTCATTGCTTTTGGCAATGGAGTCAATGGCAGTCATACCAAATGATGCACATATTTTCTGACATCTAAATAGATCTGTCTGGCACGGATTGTTTTGGTTGGATCCAAAAGGCTACGTGCTTGTCTCGCGGAAAGGATGCAAAGCTCTTCTTGGCATTATGGTCTAAGACTAGGACTTGCCTCGTCAGTCACAAAATACATAGAACTAGTGCGGACAAGAATGGGAACCCCCTTCCCCCTCACATAGTGTTATATATAAGAATGACATAAGGGAAATATTCCACTGTAATCATAACTAGAGCCAAGTTGGAAAAATACAGTATACTCTCTGTATACAAGGACTGGGGGGGATAAAGTACTAAATCTGATCACATTCACTGGCTACAGAGAACTGAAAAACTCAATTTAAAGGGAATGGACCCTTTATAGTAAAAATGTTCAGCATACAGTATTAGTAACTACTACTAGTATTAGTATTGAAAGCAGCTCTCTGTGTGCCCCATAGGGCTAAAATAATACTCCCCTCCTCTAGGCTGTGCTGTCCTGCTCTGTGGTGAGTCTGTCCATAAAAAGGCAGACATGGAGGAGCATGTGACCGCAGCCCGCCCCCCTGTGTCTACCACTGAGCCTGTGTATGCCTATGCAAGACATTGGGGGGGAGGGGCATGGTCACATGCTCCTCCATGTCAGCCATCTTATGAACAGAATTACCACAGAGCAGGACAGCCCAGCCTGCATGAAGGGAATCTGATTTTAGTTCTATGAGGTATACAGGGAGCTGCTGTCAGTATATACAGTAAGTACACTCACCAATACTTTACATTGAACAATCCTACTATAAAGGGGCCAACCCCTTTAAATATTATCTTTGAAGAATTAGGTCATGCCAAAATGAGTCCCCTCAATGGGCTAATGTGCTCCTCCTGGACGCCGTGAATAATGACAAAATTCAGAAAATTCCATTTTTTTGACAGACATATTTTCTAGCATGAACATGTACGCCAGGACTAAGCTGTGCATAGCAATCGGAGTCAGCGACTGGAACGGCTGCTCCTGCACCATCCTCGAGGTGGTAAAAGGTTTCAGGAACATGAGGGTCAACTCTATTTGTCAAATATGACAATTCAAAGGAGAATCAGTGGCGAAGAGAGACAAACAAGCCAGAGGTTGAGCAAACCATGTCTTGGCTCACTTGGTTAGAAGTCAAGTGCACAAAAAGAAAGAACTGCTCAATGGCAGCTGGAAAATATTTCAGAATGTGAGAAACAATAAAATATATGAAGTAGCAAGGTCTGTTACTGCTTAGGCTGGGTTCACACTGCGATTTTGCAGTCTTTTTAATGTATCCATTTTATAGAGAGACAAAAAAAAACGGGTGCAAATTGTGTGCATCTGTTAGAGCCGATTTTCCATTGACTTCCATTATAAAAAAAAAAAAAAAAACTATTAAAACGGATCTGTTTATTTTTGTTTTTTTAGCGCACTCAAAAACGCGGTTGACCACAATTTTCTGTACATTAAAAGTAACCATTGAAAAGCGGATACATTAAACGGACTGCAAAAACATAGTGAGTACTATGACATACAGAAACAACTCTAAAAATGCTATGTTTAGTTGTTCAATTTTATCATCGAATGACTTAGACTGTATATTTATTCAACACCATTTTATTTTACGATATGTTTATATATACATTTCCGATTGGGCTAATGTTGTCGGCCCGGATTCATGATACAGTCGATTTATGTATTGTTTTATCTGGTTATTTGCAAAATTAATAAAACTTTTGGAAATATTCAAGAAAAAAATGTATTAGAGACTATTCACCTCCCGTTTGGCTATCTTGCTGAAACGCACATTTGGTTTATTTGTTTATTTCTTTATTGTAAACAGATCCATAAATAGATCCATAAATTTTCATTGGAGCTTCCAGCATCATTAGGCATGTTTGTTTGATAGGTGTCCATAAAGACTTTTTTATTTTAAACAAGATAGAGAAATGGAAGTGGTCTAATTTTTTTTTATCCAGTTAAAAAGCATGATCAAGATGGATCAATTTTTATACAATGCAAGTCTGTTTAAAAAAAAAAAAAGAGTTTAAAAACTGATATAAATGGACACAAACATGGGTCAAATAACTGGCAGTTATTGTTTCCTCAAAAAAAAAAAGGAAAAACGGCCTAAGCAGTTCAACAGGATGCAAATGCAAAACAGATACTAGCTTTCTACCTCTTGCATTACCTAAGGGGAGGTGAATGATCCAGAAGTTCCCTGTGTTCTTTGAATCTTTTGGGGGAGGGGCAGATTGTGGGTACAGAGTCACTTTAAGAACACAAAAAGTGGTAATACGAATTAGATACATGTCAGTCGATTGTGCTAATTCCAATGTAATTTGTAGTGCGATGTATGGAGAAAGAACATATCAGGTATATTGGATTTCAACACGTCAGATCCCTTTTTCTCACGGGAAATAAGAGACCAGCAGAAGTGTTTGTCAGCATATTATAGGATATGTCTGCAGTAACGTCGGATTTCAGTATATATGGTCATTGTTATAGTAAACCGCACAATCGGGGGTCACAAACCACTGTTGGAGGAGCACTGGTCTACACCCTTCCTCTGGTAAGAAGCGTATTCCATGTGCTCCATCATGGTGCACATAGCTTTGATAGACTAGCTCCTAAATTTGACAATATCCGATCCATCCCAGGCGGGCGGTGCACAGATTTGTGTAGCTTTCACGCCAAGTAGTGAAGTGCAGCCATAGCTACAGGAACAGATTACTTGGCCACAGAATACACAGAATAGATGAGCACATAAGTGCCGCCCATCCAATCCGTCTTAACAACCTTCAGAATCTGTTTTGTAATAGAACTGTCTTTTTCAGGATTCCTTTGAAAGTCAATTGGTAGATGAATTTGTGCCGGCCGGCCGGAATTCAGCAATTTTCGAGACTAATATTCTTTGAGGTCCGTAAAGAGATGAATACATCTTTTTTTTCTCTAATTCAGACTATCTTCCTGGAATCCTCTCTGCATGCCAAATGAATATGATTGAATCCGCAGATAGAAGTAACTGACAGCTGCAGCTTTTATAGAAATTGCCCTGTCTTACTTCCAGCTGCTTGTTCCTCTATTATAGGATAATTCCATTTGGAATATTACTTATGTTTATGTAGGTATTCTTACTCAGACGCAGTGGTTACCAACTTTAGGAGGGCCCTTCTTGGACCCACATTCTGAGATGGTTGGGAAGAGCAAGGTCCAAACCTGGACCCATCAGAGCTGCTACTCTAGATGTATTAGAGGAGTGGTATCTCTTACAATGTATCTAAAATGATTCATTTTAGGGGACTGGTTTGGGGTGAATTATTTTTGGTTTGCAATATGGGGCATTAATAGATTTTTGAGGTATGATATGGGGTCTTTAAAAGGAATCTGTCAGCTGCAATTCACGTTCCAAACTGCTGACACAAGGACACACCCGGTGCCTTTCATATATCCATCGGGCCTTCCAGAATGTAGAATTTTTTTTTCTTCAATGCAAAAAGTCAAGGAGGCCTTCTCAAGCTTCTAATCTGCTGCAAGCACTAACGCCTCCTCACTCATCCATCCCCCTTCCATCATTGACCATGCTTGACTGTCAGGGTTGAGCTTCTAGCTGGCTGACAATCAAGCAGGGACAGGGATGGGGATAGGGATGGTCCGAACCCGCCAATGTTCGGGTTTGTCTGAACCCAAACGCTCGGCATCGGATTCCCGCTGTCTGCCCGCTCCGTGAAGCAGGCGGATCCAGCGAGAGAACTTCCTGTAAAACTGGGATACAGCCTATAGCTATGGCTGTATCCCAGTTTTCCAGGCGTTCCTCCCGCTGGATCCGCTTGCTTCACGGAGTGGGCAGACAGCGGTAATCATTGCGGATGGTTCGGGTTCGTACGAACCCCGTACGAACTTGGTTCGGACCATCCCTAGATGGGGAGCAAAAAGGCACAACAGCCCTCAGCACTTCAACAGTTTGGGAACAACTCTCTAACTCAAGCATTTTTCTATGTTTTGGAAGCACAGATGAATATATAAAGGGACAATGTGCCTCCTTGATCTAAAAGTCAGAAATTTGGAACATGAAGTGCAGCTGACAGATTCCCTTTAATAATTTTGGGCTCTTGTCCGAATTAATTTAGGAATTTGCTTTCAACACATAATTATTAATACATTAATTTAGCAACACATTAACATTAGAGATGAACAAACCTCGAGCATGCTCTGGTTCATCTGAACCCAAGCGTGCAGCATTTGATTAACAATGGCTGAAGAAGTTGGATGTAGCCTTAAGAGTGCCTGGAAAACATGGATACAATCATAGGCCATAGGCTGTATCCATGTTTTCCAGGACGCCCATGGGCTGCATACAACTTCTTCAGCCATCAGTAGTCAAATGCTGCACGTTTGGGTTCGGATGAAACAGAGCGTGCTTGAAGTTACTTGCATGTCATCAGTCAGAACAATGCAAGTGAATTTCTGAGCATGCTCTATTCTACTACAGAAACTCCTATTAGTATTTTGAGTGGTGAGCTCACAATGGGAGGAAGCACACTCACAGGTTATGGGTTTAGATATGGGTGCCAGCCCCAGTCCCAATATTCAGATCCAAAACAGTATGACATCACACACTTTAGGAGATGCAGTAATCATGCCATTGTTTGTTCAGGTTTTAGCACTGTCGCAACATTTGGGACCACAGTGGCCCTTCATCAAGCAAGCTGTGTCAATGAGTTGCTCCCTGTCCCAGGTTAATAGCATACCGTAGTCTGCTTAATAAGCGGCCTCTCTTATCAATGTGATGCTGGAGCTTGAATAAACAATTGCACAATTATTGCATCTACATCTACTAAGTGTGTGCTGCACCATTTTTATGTAGAAAAAAAAATTATGACTACTACATGAAGATTTACTATAGAATTTGGAGGGCTTTACCATAATTTTGGATAAAATCTACAGCTTAAGAACCCAGTCTGGTCTCTGGCTACACAGTCATAAGCAAATAATTGAAAGGAAGAAAAAAATCACAGTAAAATTACTTTTGTGGCTGAACTTAACAAATCATTTCTTGCCTACAAATAATTTTAAGCCATTTGCAGTCTGCACACGCACTTTACAAGCCAATGACATTGGCAAACTGACCTTAATTTTATTCTCATTTATGAATAACTTACAACCAATGATTACCAACCTGCGTAAAGAAAAAAAATACTGTGAAATTAATATATATTATTTTGCTGGTGAAACTGGTGAGGCTGGGCTGGTAAGACTAGTCCCTCAGGTCAAGGGTCAACACTCCAACACAGTTTAGAGGCAGTTCACATCATGTTTCAGGTGTATGTGTCATGATAAGTTCCTGCAAGGGATTTCGGCACATACTGCAGCATGCCATATAACTGCTGTGTCATATCCTGCTAATCGATGACAATCTTGTATTGATCTACCATTTACTTTCTATATGTATTACATTAATAATTACACCCTTTAGCGTGCCTTCCATATTTAAAGACGCCCTGTCATCCATCCTGGCCTATCTGTTTTAGCAAATACATGCAATGTCCTTCCATTCTGGATCATCTTTTCTTATAGCTCTATGATGTGCCGCTCCTCTGTTATTCTTATTAGAAATGTTTGAGCTAATAACCGCGTAGGAGTTACCAGATGGAGGCGTGTCACTACACTGCCTGACGCTATCCAATCAGAGCTGACTGTACTAGACAGTGTAGAGACACGCCCCCAACTGGTAGCTCCTACTTGGTTAGTGCATGCCTTTCTAATAAGAACAGAGGAACGGCACATCACACAGCTATAAGAATAGTTGATCCAGAATTGTTGTTTCATGGCCATTGCATATATTTACTAAAACAGACAGGGATAAAGTGGTGACAGGTTCCTTTTAAAATGATTTTTTTACTGAAAGGCACACATTTATCAAAGATGAGCCAGAAAAGGCGCAGATTTTTGCGTTTTCTGTGGCGTACGCCATCCCAAGCCCAACTTGCCTAAGCAAGCGTAAACCATGGCAGAAATGTATACCAACTCCGGAGAAGGCGTAGATTTCTGCGCCCACTGTGCAATAGGCATAGGTACCACCGGCTCAAAGAGGTGTGTGCCTCTATTAAATCCGGCCGGGTAAATGGGACAGGGCTTTATTTAAGACTGGCGTATGAGTACGATGGTCTTAATAAATCTCCCCCAAAGTGCAAAAATAAAAAAAATAAAAATTCCCCAAAACAAAGCCCAACTTTTAGCCAAGTTGTAAAGGACCAAATAGTCAGCTGCATAGAAAGATAAACACAGTAATATCAGAAGACGGCAGAGCACAATGTAAATGATCATCGCCGCCTCTAACACGGGCGAACACGTGATCTTCTGTCTCCGACAACACAAAATGTTAATCTTGTCAATATTTTCATTGGATACAAAATAATCAGCGCACTGCCGGCAGGAGAGACGCGGGGATCACACTCAGGTTTCATGCTAATGATGGAAATTCCTCACACTTGTATTTCACAGTTTAGTTTTATTGTGTGAAATGTCACTAAGCTAAAAAGAAAAAAAAAAAAGTAACATTCCCCACACAAAGTAACACTAGGCGGGTAAGAGAGCTGACATGTCGATGAGAAAGATTTTGTATTCAGTCATCACAGCTTAAAGTGAACCTGTCATGTTGAATATGTGCTATATGCCACCAGCATGTTGTAGAGTAGAAAGACGACTGAAGAACCACATATCATTTGCTATCTAAATCTCTGCTAATTTTCAGCTTCGGAGTCCGGTGGGTGGTCCTTATCAGCGATTGACAGCATTCTCTGTGAGAGTGTGAACACTGAGTAGGACCACCTATTGGACTCCTAAGTTCAGAATAAGCATTGATTTAGATCAGTAAATTAAAGGTTATACTGAATCCTTTCCTACAAAACTCTCAATATATCAGGGTTAACTCTAATCTATACCGTGCTGCCTATGGCGGACCCTTTAAAGTGGACCTATCAGCTGGAACAGAATAAGTAAATAAGACCATTGCTAATCATCATGATTCTGGGCATATTTTGTTAGGTTCAATAGTCCGCTCCATCAGATTTCTGAATAATATACAAGTGAAGCTCATGTGTCCCTTCGGCCATTTCCCAGCATGGCAAGAGTCTAGCCAAGTCCAACCCATATCCTATTTGCCACCCCCTCCTGGCTGGCATCTACTCATCCTATTTGACTGAACCACTAAATAAAGAGGACATGGGCTAGAATTACCTGGACTCTTGCTGTGCTGGGGAACACCCTCTGGGCACTTGAGCCTTATTTGCATATTAACAAAATAGCTTAAAACTGGGCAATCAGTTAGGGGAGAGTTGGGAGGTCCCCATACACATTAGACCAGGGCTTCTCAAACTATTTGTTCTTGGGCCTCACCAGGCAGGACATGTTAATGCTGGATCCTTACCAACAAGCAGAAACTACTACGCAGCAACAGCTACCTCCATGTAGTGCACATAATTTCTCAGTGTCAAATCAGCACAATAGAGCAGAAATAAATACAGCTCCACCTGTATAACCTAACACCACACTGCACCAATACATACTGCTCCACCAATATAATCCAACAAAACACTGCACCAATACACACTGCTCCACCTGCAACACCCTTATCTTTGCCTTGCCCCATCCCCAAGAGAGGCTTATACTTGCCATACGCCATGGAAAAGGTAAGAATCTCTACCTTTTCAGTGGTGCATTTCTCATAAATCTACTCCAAAGTCTATAAAGTCATAGCCTAGTAGAATGAGAAGCGTGACAAATTCTTTGAATAAGACACGTCATTAATTTTTTAATTTCTAAAGCAATATAGTGGGGATGCATTTCCTTAGCTGGGTTATTATTCCTCATATAGTTATATGTGAGTGAGAATGACTCAGCCTCTGCCGCCTCTTAAAAATAAATTTGTGCCTTTGTTTTCTGGCAGCCGTGATGCCTGCAGGTACGATACCTGTAATTACTACTGAAATCCCTGGCTCACTGAACCCTGAAAGACACTCCTGCTTCATTGTATGGGCAAGCTATAAATAGGCTCAGCCGGTCGCTCACAATGATTTCACAGGCTAATCAATTAGGCCCCTTCATTAGCCAAGTCTTGCTGAATGGCACAAAGCAACACAGACAACTATGGTGATTTTATGGGTTCATAAAGAAAAAGCTAGCCCAGTGTATACTGAGCCAAGTCAGATAAATAGTAAGGGTAATTTTACATACAGAAAACTAGTACAGGATGTTTATTACAATTTAAAGTGAAGCTCCCCCTTTTGGAGACAACACCACCCTGTGGTTTACGAGTGTACTCTCTGCTTGCTGAATGGGCAAGACTTAAAGGGGTTATCCAACGCTATAAAAACATGGCCACTTTCTTCCAGAGACAGCCCCACTCTTGTCTCCAGATTGGGCGGGGTTTTGCTGCTCAGTTCCATTGAAGTGAATGGAGCTTAATTGCAAACCGCACCTGAACTGGAGACAAGAGTCGTGTTGTCTCTAAAACAAAGTGGCCATGTTTTGTAGCATTGGATAACTCCTTTAACCTGGTGTCAAGCAAGAACTGGATTTTGTCTCACTCAGGCAACCTCTTTCAGGGTACATGCTAACCATATAAGTCTATGGAAAAGGGAGTGGGGAAGAGGGAGGAGAGCGTTGGCTCACAAAGTGAGAAGCAGTCAGATTGTGAGCATTAGGTGTCATGCTTGTGATGGATTCACTGCTAAAGGCCCTATTACACAAAACGATTATCGGCCATATTCGGCCGATATCGCCTGTTATGGCCGATATTCGTGTTGTGTAATAGAAGACAATGATCAGCCGACATGTCGGCTGATCGTTGCTGTCGTTTGTCTTTCAACTTGAAACTTGAAAGACAAAAGACTAATATAGCAGTGATCTGCTGCCGTCGCTCTGTGGAATAGGAGCAGCGGTGGCAAACTGCTGCTATCTGCTATGGGCTGCCCAGACAATCGAGCGATCATCCAGGCAGCGGTTCCCCCCTTCACTTACCCCCTTGCTGCTGACACAGCACGGCACGGGAGCGAGCGGGGAACGAGGACAGATGACATCGCTCGTTTGCTCCTCTCCGTCGCCCCGTGTAATAGGGGCTTAAGACTTATCACTACTGCTCTATAATGTCCCTCATGTTTCTGCTACTTCTCATACATAGGACAGCTTATCCTTAAAAGGTAAAATCAAATGGGGTTAAAAAAAAGAGGGTTTCCTTACACATGACTATGACATCTATTTCTATAGATACTAGAATACTAATAGATACTAGTAATACTTGGTATTCAATGTAAAAGATGGCAAAAAGAAACACAACCAAAAAAGCCCATCATTAGAAGATTAAAGTTCCATCTATAAAACATGGAAGAAATTAGAATCCTCCCTCATACACAGAAATATCTTCCGTACTTTGCAGAATATGAACATTTGCCTGGACAGCAGACTTCGGTCAATAAGGTCTTCAAATATAACGTCTCAGAGGAGGAAATCTCCTAAGAAACACAGTTTGTTTGAACAATACAGTTGGGAGCAGTTTATTCGAGGACAAATCTTTAACACATGAACCGCGGCATGACGTTCAGTTAGTGAAAGTTATTAACAAACATGGAGAGAGTTTACAGCGGATACATTTTAACTTGAGGGATCCCTTTCCTCATCCTGCAGTGGGGATAGATAGATAGATAGATAGATAGATAGATAGGAGATAGATAGATAGATAGATAGATATATAGGAGATAGATAGATAGATATATAGGAGATAGATAGATAGATAGATAGATAGATAGATAGATAGATAGATAGGAGATAGATAGATAGATAGATAGATAGATAGATAGATAGATAGGAGATAGATAGATAGATAGATAGATAGATAGATAGATAGATAGATAGATAGATAGGAGATAGATAGGAGATAGATAGGAGATAGATAGATAGATAAGATAGATAGATAGATAGATAGATAGATAGATAGATAGATAGATAGATAATGGATAGATAGATAGATAGATAGATAGATAGATAGATAGATAGATAGATGATAGATAGATGATAGATAGATAGAAGATAGATAGATAGATAGAAGATAGATAGATAGATAGATAGATAGATAGATAATGGATAGATAGATAGATAGATAGATAGATGATAGATAGATGACAGATAGATAGAAGATAGATAGATGATAGATAGATAGATGATAGATAGATAATGGATAGATAGATAGATAGATAGATAGATAGATAGATAGATAGATAATGGATAGATAGCCGTTGGAGCTTAGTCCACTACTACTACTACTTAGTAATAAAACATTGGTGTATGGGGATCATGTCCCAGATCATGTTCCCCACAGCTAGAGGCGAGCCAATGTGAAGCTGCTGCTCCAATGATTCGGGCACTTTTCTTTTTGTCCAGGCTCCCATTTATTAGCAATTGGAGCCATTAGATTTGGTTAACTTTTTTTTTAATGTATAAAACTATGATAGTTGGAAATCTTTTTTCCGTTTTCAAAACATCCTTAAAGGGTTAAAGGGGTACCCCACAAGGCAAAGTTGGTAAAATCAGATGTGTACCATGTACATTAATGTAAGGCAGTATACTCGTGCAGTTATTCATGTGTAACTTTTCTTCTTTTTTTTTTTAATCCCCATGGATCTGATCACTTCCTGGTTTCCTCCCTGAATGGTGACCCTGCCTGCTTTTGCCATGCAACAGTGCACACACTCTCCCACAATCCCCCCGCTTGCATGTGCAGTGTGAGACTGTAGCTGAACTGAGCATGTGTGACCCAGCAATGCCCAAAGGCGGGTCGTAGTCAATTGCTAAGTATATACTGTAACTATCAAACAGGACATTCCCAGAAATGTCTTGAAATATTTGAAATAGGTTTCCTTTCACATAATTTATCTTCATGGACAATCCCTTTAAGTTGGTTACTTAGACCATTCCTTTATGGTGTGTATAACATAGAGAACCAGGAAATATGTTATACCGCCTATTAAAGAAGGACTCGGTCATCGATGTGGAGCTATGGTGCAGCCAGACTCCTAGTTGTCATGAACCTTCTTACCCCATGATAACATTTATTTGCATGTTATTTTCAGATTACTGCCAATAGGTTAACAAAAATTGATCGGCACTGCCGCATAAAACACATGGATTGACAAGCGGGTCTATTACTAATAAAGACTCGCTGTGTACACTCAATTACCAACTTTACACAGCGTTCTCAAATGCACAGAGGAGACTGTTTGCTGGAGGACCCCCCCCCCCATCCCCCCCCTCATCCCTCTCGGCATGACGGCAGCAGAACCACATGACTGAGATCTTCAATGTCTCCAATTATTGTATTGTTACCCAGACAAAGATCTCAGGAAGTGTTGAAATGAAACAGTATCCAAGTTTTCATTTCAAAAATTAAGCCAATATGAAGAGACAAAGAAAGACTCATCAATCTATAACAGCCATAGAAACACTCATTACAGACATTACACAAACTATAGCGCGAGCAAATGAGTTCTATTCTCTGCTGTTAACCCCTTCCTTCTTGCACAATCACTGGGGGGGGGGGGAATAAAATGTTTCTAAATAGGAGAAGAAGTAGTGTTCCCATCCCTGGAGTAAGCGGTGGTGGTGGGAGGGTAATGTCGTAAGCAGAAGCAGATGTTTGCCGGTGCTGCATTGCATCAGCTACTGATGAGAGAGCCCGCTGCGGCTGCTGCTGCACTTCATTACATTCCCATCAAGTCCTGTGCTTTTCCTGAGACAGACAAATCAGGGATGACAATCAATATCTAAAGACGACGCTGACCCCAAAGGAGATTTCATCTTCTCCGAAAACCTTTGAAGAAACAAAGACCTCTAAAAGAACTAATGGCCTCATTTCAGGTGCTAGTCAACCTGAAGACTAAGGCCATTTCCTATAATGCCGCTATATAGCTTGTATCTACTTGGCTGCATTGATGCCCATTTATCGTTCATTGCTCATGGGTAGATTCATTGGCTTGATGAGCCACGACCAGGGCTGGCGTCAAGTGCCGGGGACCACAGCGCCTCTAGGGGTCAAGAGAGAGAGAGGGGCCCGGTATTCTAATGTTCAGCCTGCTCACTGTAGTGCAGGGTGAGGGCTGAACATCGGAGGACACAGTAGACAGAGCAGGACCTGTACAGAGAGAGAAAAGGGTGAAGGACCTGATCACATGACCCGAAGGTCCTCAAACTTACAGTGTGGAGAGCAGAGAGAGGAAGAGGGAGAAGAGTGAGCTGTAAGTGCTGTGTGTCAGTGCCTGGGTGTGTCTGTGGAAGTCAGTGAGTGTCTGTCTGTCTGTCAGTCAGTCAGTGTCAGCTGGTAAGTACCTGTATCAGTTAGTCTGTCTGGGTCAGTCAGTCAGTGTCAATAATGTGTGTTTGTGTATGTTAGAGGTGTCTCAAGCGATTGTGCATAGTGTGTTTATCTACTAAATGAAACAGGACATGACCTGTGTGTTATCTATAGCCGTAACACCTTAGCAATAATAATCAGGAAATAGCAATCACTGAGCTCAGGGAGATCAGTGAAAAAAATCCAATGAAGTATTCAGTCAAGAGTCTCCATTGATACCTTGCCTCCTTTAAATATGAAAAAAAAAGGGTCAGTGGAGCCTCATTTACGAGTCATTTACGGGAATAGCCAGAAATCCCTCCAGGGAAGGAAACACTGTTGCCAAGGGGTGGCTCCCAGTGGGGAGATCACCTAACCACCCTGATAGGTAGCCCCTTAAGTCCCACTCAGTTGTATTGGAACATAAATAGGGAAATACCAGGGCAGCCCCTTTTGCGTCAAAGTATAACTCTGTTGCAAGTATTGCAACATGACAAGGGTTTACCAAAGCCAGGCATCCATTCACTGACAGCTGTTTCAGGGTATTTGCCCCTCATCAGTGTAGAGTAGGATCCTGGCTAACGGGGGCAATTAAATTATGTTTTAATACTCGCAACAGAGTGGGACTTAAGTGGCTATGTATCAGGGTTGTTTGGTGATCTCCCCACTGGAAGGCACCCCTTGCCAACAGGTTTTCCTTCCCTGGAGGGATATCTGGCTATTCCCGTGTTTTGAGACTCGCAACTTAGGCTCCATGCACCCTTTTTTTTTTTTGCATGCAATAATGATCAGGAGACTCTTTGTATCCCTAGGCGAGTGTCTGGGAAGAAGAACCTCTACATATTAAATGCTTATGGTACATAACCTCTAAAAAGCAAAGTCTACAAGTAACATGTGAATATGTAGGGAAACCAAATAGTCTACGGCCAGGTCTTTAGGCAATTCTGTCAGTACTGTATCTGTGTATAGGAATGCTGGGCAGATAAGCAGCATCGGACTAACACCCAATCAGGTGACGGCTGTGGGAAGCATTAATGCGTTTTTCTTAATTAAATGTAAAAATAGCTTCACCATAGAAGAACCTGCGAGGCCGATAGTGAATGCAGCGTGCAGCCAAGCCATCCATTCATTCATGTTATCTCCTCGCATGCTCCCATTAGGAAGAAAGCATTAATAAATCTCTGACACTTCCCAGTCGCCTACTCAGTTCAGCTATTTCTGGACATCTAAACACAATACCTGCAGTTCAATGCTGGAGGCACAGGCAGGATGCTCTCTGAAAGCCATAAGCCCTCCAAGTCAGACACATGAGGGGATGGTATATTACGGAGAGGGAAAGGTCAGAGCACTTTACAAGGACTAAAGGATTTCTATACATTCGGCAGGGTTAAAGGGAAGTCCAAGATTAACACTTTTAACTCTTTCACAGGACAGATGATAGGGGTCCGACCACTGGGTTGGGTTTTCAACTCCTCTCTCCCCATTCACAACAGAAGAGTGTTTGGCCATTGCAAGAGATTGGCTATTGGGCAAACACATGTTCTACTGACAGCTATTAAAGTTTTATGGGCCTGTAATTACTTGTATACTCTTATGCAGCTAGGTTTCCAGATCAACATGTGAACAAATAACCATCATAGTAAAATAGGTGGCTAAAGAAGTTTCATACAGGTCCTATTACACAAGCCGATGGCAGCCCGATCAATACTTTACACGAGCGCAGATCTGGTAGATCGGTGCTTGTTTACTGGGCCTATAACACAGCCCGATAATTGTTCGGCATGGGCTGCACAGACATCGTTAGTGATGTCCATGCAGCCCTTGCCTAAACAACTTATATTACTTGTGCACATTCCCGATCTTCTCCTCAACTCTGCTTCCTCCCCGGTCCCGCGTGCTGCAGCATCAGAGCGGTTTGTCTGAGCTGACAGTCCGCTCAGCCAATCACTGGCTGAGACCACCGTGGCTTATTGGCTGAGCGGGCTGTCAGCTCTGATGGGCCGCTCTGAAGCTGCAGTGCATTGGACTGGGGAAGAGACAGGAGAAGACCAGGAGCGTGGACAGGTAATATAAACTGTTTGTTGAATAGCCAGGTGTCGGCTGCGCATCGCTATTACACATAGCTGTGCACAGTTGGCGGCTAAAGATTTAAGGTCAGAACCTAAAGAAATAATCAGCTCATGGTCGTTTCATCAGCTGATCATCGTTTCATCGGTTGTCTCTATTACATGGAGCGATAATCGGCCGAATCAGGGCCATTCAGACAATTATTGCTCTGTGTAATAGAGCTCTAAGGCTGTCTGGAAAACATGGATACAGTCATAGGCTGTTGTCCACTTTTCTACTTGCTGCATCCAACTTCTTCAGCCATTGGTAATGAATTGCTGCTTGCTTAGGTTCAATCGATTCCAATATGGCTGTCCCACTTTTTTTACCCATAGGGTAACAATAAGATTATGTGACCTTGCTTGACCAAAAGTTGTAGTGAAGCCCTAGCCTGAAGGGGTGGAAATGCATCAAACCTGCACTAAACCGCCCTATGTGATCCTGGCCTAAGCCTCCGTTTCCAGCAGCAATGTCATTGCAGCGAGGACAGAAGGTCAATCATTTAATAGCAGGCTTTGAATAAACCATAAACGTCTTTTGCTATTTTGTTAATTTTGTTTCTTAATTTAATCAGAGTAATGCTTCAACCTAATTAGAGGGTAATAAATTGTAACGAATATCCATATTTCTTATTGGTTTACTATAAAAGTTCCTTATTTAAACAAGATTTATTCTAGCGGCTATAAATTCAGAGCTGGACGTCAATTAATCCTTGGAGATCCAGCTGCACAAAGTTCAATGTGTTCCAGAATAAACAGACATATATTATCTTTATGTGTTATGTACACAGGAGGTTTGGCCGGCGACGGAGCTTCTGTTCATCACACTGAGTACAATCACAGATCCCACCACCAGCGAGGTAGATAACAGATGCCTTATGTACCCATTAACCCAATGGGAAAATATGGAGGCAATGTGTGCCGCCCATTGTAAAACAAAGGGGGATTATTTTTTATTTATTTCTTCTACCGACAGATTTACAAAAATTGACTCGTTGGCCATTTTTATAGTATATGGAAGACATCTATACACTCATACAGACTTAAAAGTTGTGTGGGCACCTTTATAGAAGCAGCAGTGATCCATCAAGTTAAAATTTGCTTCCTACACTTTATATAAATTAAAAAAATATATATTATTATTATTTTAAAACCGATCACTTTATTTAGTTGTCTTGTCAGCTTTGTATATTTAAAAACTGTAATAATTATTTTTTAGAGGACCTGCCTGGAATGTCTCGGAAAATTCCTAGTGAATAAAATGATAACTACTATAATAGATGTGGCATTGACTCTTATTAGAGATGAGCGAACCTGGAGCATGCTCGAGTCCATCCGAACGCGAACTTTCGGCATGTGATTAGCTGGGGCTGCTGAAGTTGGATAAAGCCCTAAGGCTATGTGGAAAACATGGATATAGTCATTGGCTGTATCCATGTTTTCCAGACAACCTTAGAGCTTTATCCAAATTCAGCAGCCCCAGCTAACCAAATACGGAACGTTTGGGTTCGGATCGACTCGAACCCGAACCCGGTTTGCTCATCTCTAACTCTTATATGTTGTATAGATAGTCAAAATAAGCACGAGTAGAAAATTTGTACAGATGAGCGCAACTCGAGCATGCTTGAGTCCGATCATTGGTGGTTGAAGAAGTTGGATGCAGCCCTATTGAGTCCTGAAAAAACATGGATACAGCCTATGGCATTGAGTATGCTCGATGTATGAGTAGATGAGTATGCACTCATCTCTACGCAGTATGGAAAACTTGGGAAAATGAATCAAATTCTGCAGGACATGGCGACGGTCTATCACAGGTCTCCAAACTGTGGCTCTCTAGCTGTACTACATTCCCAATCATGCCTGGATAGCCAAATCCAAAGCTTTAGCTGTCCGGGCATGATGGGAATTGTGGTTTTGCAACAGCTGGAGGGCTACAGTTTGGAGACCCATGGTCTAACGTGTATGGGGATTTTCCAGCACTGCACCCAACACATGATTTTGGGGGATGAATTTTTCAGGCATGATGGATTCCAAGAGCCTAATGCTTTTGTTCTTAGAGAGAATAAACTGTCATCAGGGGAGTCTGGCAGCGGCTTACTTCTCCTCCTTCTATCCAAAACACATGAAAGCTTGGCTGAGTCCAACACTCGTGTGTATAGACGGATCAGGAGAGATTGTCTGTGGCCCAAATAAAGTTCAGCTGACAGCTATCCCACATGTAGGACTACCTTTAGGCACTTCTCTATACAAACAGCACCTGGGTCTGTACTAAAGAAAGGGCAAAAATCCCCAAAACAACAACAAAAATACATATGTACTCTTTAAAAAAGAAGGCAAATCTTTTTACTTTTTTTTTTCTAAGCAAAAAAATTTAAAAAACAGAATAAACCAAGACCAGAAAGGAGATAAAATTGCTAAATTGATATGATCCTATTTTTTCATACGAAATTGATTTACGTGATTCTATGATCAGGCAGGACTGAAAATGTCTGCCACCTGTTATTCTTTAGAATACAATAATATTCCCCAATGACTCCTGCCAATCTTTTAATAGGAGGTGTAGGAAAAAAGACTAGATGTAATTTACTTAGCAACTTGACTTCTATCCAAGCCACAGTGTATAAAATAACCATACTGTGTCATTTCTGTGAACGCCAAACGGCAGCTAATTGTAACTTGTAATAACTTATACACATCAAATACATGCTAAAGGCACAAGGGCTGCGGTAGTAATACTGATATGTGGAGTAAATATGGCGGAGACAGGGAGGAAATGCTAATAGATTTATACTCATTACATAAGATCTAGTACAGGGGTTATGGTTGCCTGGTGGAGCGAGCAACTTTTATCTTTTCTATCAAAAATAACTAAAACATTAAAGAAAAAATAGGAAAATGCTCCATGAAATGAAGGAATAAACTGGCTCTATATACCGTAGCTTTTTTCCCCTGCCCTTAAAACTGCAACGCCGGCTGTAATGTCATGAGAAAGCTGCGTGCAACAGAAAAAAACGTAAGATTGCAGATGTACGGATTCTCCATATGTGCATGATGATAGAAGAGAATGGCCTGCACACCCAGTTAGATAACTCCAATGGAACTTTACTGTGGTGGCCCAAGAATATAAACATATAGGAACAGCAATGGGAACCACTTTAGGGCCACCTACTGGCGACTGTAACGTTAGCGTTTTGACTTTGAAGATCTACCTGCCACATCACTCTGCTTTATTGTTGCATGTTATGTAACTGTTTTCACTATTACCACTACAATTCGATTGAACCATAAAACAGACTGTGAATCTACTGATTGGTGACCCTTATTGCGCTCTTTTGCCTATCTACCTGTGCCCATCGCATTGCTTTATTGTTTCAAGTTGTGCAATCTTTTTTTTTTTTTTTAATGAAAAAAATACAAGCAGAAAGCAGCAGCTCAGAACTGGGGAAAGGAGACTGAATAGATGATAATAACAAGTGTGGAATGAATTGTATGTCTCGCCATGGGCAGCGACATATCAAGAGCTATGGTCGAGTGGAATACGCCTTGAGGCTGGGTTCACACTATGTATATTTGAGGCTGTATTTGTGAGGCTGTATAGCAACCAAAACCAGGAGTGGATTGAAAACACAGAAAGGCTCTGTTCACATAATGTTGTAATTGAGTGGATGGCCGTCATTTAATGGCAAATATTTGCTGTTATTTTAAAACAACGGCTGTGGTATTGAAATAATGGCCGTTATTTACTGTTATATGGTGGCCATCCACTCAATTACAACATTGTGTGAACAGATCCTTTCTGTGTTTTCAATCCACTCCTGGTTTTGGTTGCTATGAGGACCTGACATGAGGACCAAATACAGCCTCAAATATACATAGTGTGAACCCAGCCTTAAAGGACAACTCCGGTGTATTTTTTTTCTCCCTTAACTAACACACATAACAAAGTTATATAACTTTGTAATGTGTGTTAGTCATCTGCCTGGAGCCGTTACGCCTCTTCTCCCCCTCCCCCCCCAACCCCCGACAGAAAAAAATCTATACTTACACATTTACTGTCAACCCCGTCCTCTTCTCCCGCTGCCATTTTGTGACTATGTTGTCACAAGCGGGGGGCGGGCCTGGCTTCCTCCGCTTCCCTGTCTTACTTTAGAATGAATGGGAGTAAAAAGGCTGCCAGTGCGCGTGCACACCAGCAGCCTTTTTATTGGGTGGAATGCATCACATGGCTTCCAGCTTGCTCAGCTCTGATTGGGCAAGCAAGCTGGAAACCATGAGATGCGATCCAGCCAATGAAAAGGCTGCCGGTGCGCACTCGCATCGTCAGCCCTTTCGCTCTCATTCATGCCATGGGAACCTGGAAGTAAAGAAGATCTGAAGACGCAGAAGGGGTTGACGGGGACCGCAGCCGGCGGGATTTTCGAATGGCTATCTGTGTATGTTAGTGTTTTGTTTTTTTTTACCTGACGCCGGAGTTGTCCTTTAACTCTTACCACACGGGAAGGAAAAGCTGCAGGTATTCCATGTGATAAAGTCAGCAATAGATAATCTACACTGTATGGATTCAATGCGCATTATGGCACGTCTTATGCTACAGTATTACATGCAATAGACTATACATTACTTTGAATTTTCTAGTTCTATCTAGAACTGTTAAAAAAAAAAAGTGACTATACGTCCAGTATAAGAATATATTAGAGCCTGCCAGAGCGTTCTAGACAGATTTAGTCTCATAAATAATAGAATGGAAGCAAAACATGAAATAAATATGCTTCCTAGGAACAAGTGTGTGTTCCCGAGCCCAGAAGTCCATTAGCTGAGTTACTGAACGCGGCCGTACATACCGAAGGCCCCGATAATTGAAGTCGGCCTTCAAATATTTAGACATCCCGGAGCTGTCACTAATCTCCAGCGACATTTATTTGTGTAAATAGAAAAACATCTCCGCTCACAATCCTATATCCTGAATGGCGATAAAGTCGCCCTATCCATCCGGCTCCGCAGCCACATTATTACACTTACGTCTCACCCATTTTCAAATATTCACTTTTTTTATTTTCTTTCCAGGAAATGAAATATCTGTTATTGATAACACAATGAGAAACAGGAAAGGCTCTGAACATTAGATAATGTCCTGACACCGGTCCAGGAGATAAGCACAGCGCACGTTTCCCATTCTAGGTTTCTCTCGGCAATGTCACAGCTCTTACCTCCCGAAACGCCTTCGCAGATTGGTGATATGTTCATCTTTATTTTAAAGGTTAGACACATTTTTATTTATTTTTTATTTTTTTAAACTAAACAGCAGTCCTTAACCATGACAAGCACAAAGTGACATTTCACATAAAAACCTGTCTGTTCAACGTCACACTAGGCCATGGTTTATGTAGCATGAGAAGTGCCAGGAAGATACTCGGAAGGCACTCTGACCTCCTTAAGATGAAACACTCCAATATATCTATTTTTTTTTTATTTTAATGAAACCCTACGGCTTCAAGCTTCAAACGTCACTTATCAAAAATCCTAGATTTTCCTGGTTTAGACATGAATGTTTTATTACGGTTTTGCATTCTTAACCGGCTAAAGCCAGGGATGGGGAACCTTCCAGCCTCCAGTTGTTGCAAAACTGAAATTCCCATTATGTCTGGGTAGCCAAAGTTTTAGCTTTGGCTGTCCAGGCACAATGGGAATTGTAGTTTTGCAATGGCTAGAGGGCCAAAGCTGAGGCAGGTGTAGATTTTTGCCTGGCTTGCATCCGTTTCCAGGTGTACACCTTCATAAATGAGATGTGGGAGGAGGCCACCCCTCCTCACCACCTTGTCGCTACTACTATAGTGGTACAACTACTATAGGGTCATGCTACTATAAGGATCAGCACCAGAGGGTGCCGTCTACTAGAGGGGGACAAGAGGGAGCCCTCTCCTGTAAATGGATAATGGTGAGCTACCTCCTCTTCTCTCCATGGAGCATCAGAGGCAAAAGCCGGACAATGCATGATGAATATATCTGTACAAGACGATGTCACTGGTGCGCCAAAGATTTTAATAGATGCAGTGCCAGGTCGCCGGACAGACTGAATGTTAGAACGCTGCAAGATAGGTTCTGACGTACAAACTGGCGGAACTATTAACACGCTAAATTTTTTGAACTGTCCCATTGAAAATAATGTGATCAGTAGAGATGAGCGAACCGGGTTCGGGTTCGAGTCCATCCAAACCCGAACGATCGGCATTTGATTAGCGGCGGCTGCTGAACTTGGATAAAGCTCTAAGGTTGTCTGGAAAACATGGATACAGCCAATGACTATATCCATGATTTCCACATAGCCTTAGGCTTTATCTAACTTCAGCAGCCACCGCTAATCAAATGCCGAAAGTTCGGGTTCGGATGGACTCGAGCATGCTCCAGGTTCGCTCATCTCTAGTGATCAGCTCAAAGATGCATTTCCTTCCGGCGTTTTTTTACTGCGTCGGAAGGAAAAGCCACCGGATTGTCAGATAAGTGTAAATAGACGCAAAATAGATGCTCCAAGGTAAAAGGCTCCAGACTAGCAGCTCTGCCATGTGCACAAGGATTTAAAGATCCCAATACACTTACAGATTCGGCAATAAGTCTAGCATGTATGCAGCCCCCCATGTTGGTGGTGATAGGGTTAGGCTGTGATGGAAGATCACATCCGACCCCTTTGTTGTAATAGAGATAAATCGCAGTGAGAGAACACAGAAGCATTCCTGTGTATGGGGAGGACGGGTGGTGGGTGGGAGATTTAACTGATGGTCAGTTATTGAAAGTGTATTGGGGTTTTTGATGTGAGGTTCTAGCTCAATGTAGGTTTAACTATCCAGTAACTATATATGTATGGCCCCAATCTTGCCTTTAAGGGATTATCCAGAAGCAGAAGAGTGTTTCTGCTTTCTTTAAGTATGCAAAGTGGGGGAGGAGTTTAGCAAGATAGGTTTGGGAAAGATATATAAATAAAAACCAAAAGTCCGCCTGATTTAAAGGGGTTATCCAGCGCTATAAAAACATCTCCACTTTCTTCCAGAGACAGCACCACACTTGCCTCCAGTTTGGGTGGGGGTGAATTTATCTTTATTGCAAACTGCACCTGAATTGGAGACTAGAGTGGTGCTGTCTCTGGAAGAAAGTTGCCATGTTTTTGTAGTGCTGGATAACCCCTTAAAATGGTCATAGTGAAGAAATAAACCGACAAGCTGTAATAGGTTCAGCTGGCTCAGAGCGAAAAACTATTTACTGTTTTTACTCAATAAAAAAGAAACATCAAGTCAATGCAATCACTATGGAGGGAATAAAACCCTCGCTCTCAGTTCAGTCCCCAATGTTCCGTTCAGGTTTTGTAGAAAAATCTAAGTGTAGCACTTTCTTTAATTGGTGAAACATTTTTCTTATACGACTCAGATGTTAAGAATGTTAAACAGTCTGATGGCTTTATGGGACCGGGATTGTTCGGCCATAGCGTATCAATTTTTCACATTCCATTCCATTCGAAAAAGCAAAATAAAAAATTGAGATATAGTCCAAACAGCCAGGTCAAAAGGTAATATGACTTGAATACAACATCCAGGCCATATGTAAAGAAATTTAAAAAAAAATAAATTATATCCTTTTTAAAATGTCCTGCAGTTTCCCAAAGTGTTATTGTAGGCTTTCTGCTAGGCCGTAAATCAATGTCTATAAAAGACTGTATAAATACATGCTCCCATGTAAATGTATGTGAGGAGTGTATACAATATTGGGCCCAGCCCGCTTTTGGGGAGAACGCTGTGCCATTCATAATTTTTGATATGTTGCTGCCCATGATGAGACTAACAATTCCTTCCATACTTGTTATTATCTATTCAGTCTCCTTTCCCCAGTTCTCAGCTGCTGCTTTCTGCTGAAAACACAAACATCTGTGTGTGACCTTTTCTCTCAGTCTCCCCCCTCCCCCCTCCCTTCTGAGACAGCTGATCTAAAGAAGTCCCTGGCATGCTTTATCTGCAACATTGTAGGTTGTAGGGTTAATCATAGTGAGTTCATCAGCAACTTGACCTCAGAATAACCCTCTGAGCATTACAAAGAAGCTGTAAATGTACAGATAAAGCCAGTCAAGGACTTGTTTACATCAGTTGTCTCCGAAGGGAGGGGGGAGGAGGGGGAGACAGAAAGAAAAGCTCACACACAGATTGATGTGTTTTCAGCAGAAAGCAGCAGCTCAGAACTGGGAGAAGGAGACTAAATAGATAATAACAAGTATGGAATTAATTGTTTGTCTCACCATGGGCAGCAACATATCGAAAGTTATCCTTCAGTGGAATACCCCTTTAAGTTGCTATGAAAACAGACTTGAACTAAAGAAAATTTCAATAAAAACAGAGCCCAACGTCACAGACGTCAAAAGTTTTTACTAGTCAGCGTCTGAACATGCATATTTCTTAAAATGAGCCAGGAGAAGCACTCATGTATGCTCTTCATTCACCAGCTGGCTGCATCTCGTCTCCACGACTGCAGGAGTTAAGTTCCAATATAAGTCTATGGAGCTCATCTCATGTAATGAGACAGAAAAGGCAGTGACCAAGGGAGTGAAGCGCCTAACCACACTCTTCTCCCAGCTTGTTTTAGAGACTGTTAGTGGTCAAAATGCTTAGATCCCCCGACCAATCAAAACTTTTGACCTTTTTCTGTGACATATCATGGTTTTTATTACATATCACATCAATCTTATCATATATATCATATACAATACAGTCATATGGGGGAGATTTATCAAACATGGTGTAAACGGGGGCCTAATAGTGGGAACGGGGCCTAATAGTGATGGGGATCATGGTAAAGTCCCCTGTGTCTACAACAGTGAAGGCTTACATCCTTCACTTCCAGCCAGTCCTTGGAGGTCCTCTTTTCCACTTCAAATATCTGATGTCATCGACCAACTGTACCATGACTGCCCATGATCTTTTTCCTTCATTTGGCCTTTTTGTAACAACAACTGTAACAATAATTTGTATCCACAGCTGCCAAACATTTGGGAATGTTCTCTTACTATTTGTAGTACAATGTACAATAAAGACACCAAATACACCAACAATACAGTGCCAGCTGTTTATAAAAAAAAACATCCATGTTTGGTATTTAAAAGAAATACATTGTACTAGTGTCTCAATGAAAACTGCATTAAAGCTCAAAAATGTGGGAACAATAGGAAATTAATTTCATGACTTTATCAGCTGCTTCCTAATACTACAGTAAAAGTTAAAGAAGTCTGGCAAAATTTTTATTAAAGTATTGTATTGCCCCCCAAAGGTTATACAAATCCCCAATATACACTTATTATGGGAAATGCTTATAAAGTGCTTTTTCCCTGCACTTACTACTGCATCAAGGCTTCACTTCCTGGATAACATGGTGATGTCACTTCCTGGATAACATGGTGATGTCACTTCCTGGATAACATGATGATGTTACTTCCTGGATAACATGGTGATGTAACGACCCGACTCCCAGAGCTGTGCGGACTGTGGCTGCTGGAGAGGATGATGGCAGGAGGACACTGAGGGACACAGGGCACTGGAGGGACACTGAACATCCCCCTGCCATCATCCTCTCCAGCAGCCACAGTCTGCACAGCTCTGGGAGTTGGGTCGTTACATCACCATGTTATCCAGGAAGTGACATTACCATGTTATCTAGGAAGTGACTTCACCATGTTATCCAGAAAGTGACATCACCATGTTATCCAGGAAGTGACATCACCATGTTATCCAGGAAGTGACATCACCATGTTATCCAGGAAGTGACATCACCATGTTATCCAGGAAGTGAAGCCTTGATGTAGTAGTAAGTGCACGGAAAAAAACACTTTACGTGCTTTTCCCGTAATAAAAGTATATTGGGGATTGGTATAACTTTTGGGGGGCAATACCATAGTTTAATAAAATTTTTCGCCAGACTTCTGCGGATCCGTATTTCTGTACTCAAATTAGTGCACATCGATGTCTATTGGGCTATTCACACGATCAGTAGATTACAAGAACGTAAACCAATGCTGAAAAAAAAAGGTCATGTCCTTGTGCGGACCCAGATTTTTTGCGAATTCTCTAATACAAATCAACAGGATCCGCTATTCTCTACGGATTGTAACCTTTTGGCATCATTAGCCACATGTTGGAAAGTTGTGTTTTTAAAAAACGGATTTACAGAAATACGGATGCACTGCATCTGTAATTTTTTGCATATTGTATGGGTGGATAGTGGGAGGAATATACGGACATGAAAAAAAATACTGAACGTGTGTATAAGGCCTAAGTGTAACCATCTCTATTAAAGCAGATAGCAGTTGTCTGACCTGGAGCATACAGACCAGTGTAAACACAATCTCAAGTTGGTCTTCATCAATCATCTTAGAAAAGCAACGTTTGCTGCCCATCAATCCGGAAAGGGTTATAACTAGCGTTCAGCGGACTTGATGAACTGTTCTGGTTTGGAAATGTTCTCCAAACCCGAATGCTCGGCATTTGACCATGGATGGCTGTATCGGTGGTTTTCTGGCAGCCCTAAAGTGGCATCCAACTTCTCAAATCAAATGCCGAGAACTCACGTTTTCAAACCAGAACAGTTCGGCAAGTCCGCTCAACACTAGTCCATCATTCTACAGGGAAAAAGACTATTAACAAGTCAAAAACATTCAGAACAGTTGACAAAATGAGCAGTGACTGAGAGTAAGATACACCTGCAAACAAACTGATACATTTGGGCCAATGCGTCTCTTTTCTAAATTTGTACATCTCAGTGAGTTCCTATTTCTATCCACTGGAGTTCATAAAATCCTGCATACAACTAAGCATTTGCCTTTTAAATATCCCCCAGGATCCGTTTGGTTTTGGAGTACAGTCATGCTTAATAAAGCTTTATACTCAAGCACATTCAATTTCAGGGTAAAATGACAGCCAGACATAAAAACCAATACCCCTGCTCAGAACAGTCTGAAAAGTGCATTATCACTGATCCCAACATCAAATCTGCATGCGGAGTACAGACTTCAGGAGAACAGAGGTCCTCCGAATGAATGAAGCTGCCGCGTGCACATGGGGGTCAGCTCTCTGTTCATTCACAGGACACATATGTGCATACATAACCATTAACTGCTATCTTTAATATACTGATTAACATCCATGATCTTAAAGGGGTATTCCGCTCAAACTTTTCATATGTTGCTGCCCATGGTGAGACTAACAATTCCTTTCATACTTATTATTTATTCAGTCTCCTTCTCCCAGTTCTGAACTGCTGCTTTCTGCTGAAGACACAAGAAACTGTGTGTGAGCTTTTCTCTCCATTGCCTGTCCCCCCTCCAATGTAAACAAGTCCCTGGCAGGCTTTATCTGCAATGTTGTAATGCCGGAAGGGGTTAAACTGAGGTCAAGTAGCTGATGAACTCACTGTGATCAATCCTTACAAAGTTGCTACGAAGTTTCAGATAGGAACTTGTTTAAATAAGCGGTCTCAGAAGGGAGGAGGGGGAGACAGAGCGAAAAGTGCACACACAGATTTTTGTGTCTTTAGCACAAAGAAGCAAATAAAAAGGGAAAAAATACAATCAGAAAATAGAAATGGATGTGAAAAAAAAAATAAAAAAAGAACATGTTCCAGTATCTGGCTTCAATCAGTAAAAACAAATCTAGGCGATACATTTACTTAAACTACTAAGCCAAGTACTAGAATGTATTTGCCAAAAATAATAAAATTGCCATTTGTGAGAGTTTTCTATTTTGGTTTCTGGATTAATCTATTAGCTTATCATCATCTGGTGTGAACAATAACATATACAGTCTTTTATTTCATAACCAGAGCCGCTTATCTATATAAGCAGATGTCAGGGGAGCGCCGCAGAGGGCAAATCATATAAAATATACCATATAAAATAAAAATATAAAAAAAAGTTATCAACCTAAATCTAATTTAATGACCACAGATGCAGAACTAAAAATGTGAAGAGTTTAACATCTTAAGAAGACAGGATTTGACGTTTTCTAATCAGGATCTTCACAGGGACCATGGTGCCAAAAGTCGGGCTTATTACTCCTTCCATAATTATATTGGGAGCTCACAATATCACAATGACTCCGGAGCAGGAAGATTATATTTTACACGCTGGATTTCAAAGTGAGAGCATTGTAAAGGGCTAAGTGCAAACCTAATCAAGACTCACAGTACGAGGGGCGTGCGAAAGACACAGCCGGACGCAGAAGAGAAGATCTTTATTAAAAACTATTAATTCTTAGCATCTTCCCAAATATTATAGAACAAAACCTTATCTTTAAGATTAAGGCAGCAAAGCCGATTTATTAATGTGAAGCCTTATCTATTTATATGTAGGAAAAAGAACGCAACCATTTTAATTGCTATTTATGTCAAAGAACAAAAGAGAATTATTTTTGTGTTACCCAGAACTATCCTGATATAGCTATTAGAGATGAGTGAACCTGGAGCATGCTCGAGTCGATCCGAACCCGAACTTTCGGCATTTGATTAGCGGTGGCTGCTGAAGTTGGATAAAGCCCTAAGGCTATGTGGAAATCATGGATATAGTCATTGGCTGTATCCATGTTTTCCAGACAACCTTACAGCTTTATCCAAGTTCTGCAGCCTCCGCTAATCAAATGCCGAATGTTCGGGTTCGGATGGATTTGAACCCGTTTCGCTCATCTCAGCTATCATAGTCCCACCACCTATCCTGACATACCTATCATAGTCCCACCATCTATCCTGACATAGCTATCATAGTCCCACCACCCTTTTTGTATAGTATTGAGAAAATGTTGTATGAGTTGAGTAATGTTATAGTGTTGAAAAATGATATTTGAGTAAGGAACCCCATTGAAATCAATGGGAAACTCGAGTATTTAACCAGGTACACCCTGCTCGGCACAGCGTAGGGTGCCTGGTTAACCTTTTCACGACAATGGGTCATTGATGCCTTAATGCCCAGGTTGTTTTTGGACATCAGCTTATGGCATCATAATGATCCCATAAGCTGATGTCCATAGCTCTGACCCCTCTCCTCTGTCCCCTGCCACTGTTAGAATCTTGTAACAGCAGCAGGGGAGAGAGGGGAGGGGGCAGAGCTTATGGCCGTGCACCGGGTATGGTGGCGCACTGGCCTTACCTCCCTCCGGTTTCCATGGCTACCATCGGGACTCTGCAATCACATTGCAGATCCCCGATGGTTACCGGACAGAAGCCCTATAGATGCTGCTGAGGGTTAACTGTCAGTACCGGAGAGTGGCTCCAGTGCCGAGAGTTGCAGCGGGTCCCCAACTGATACTGGGAACCCACCACAGATGACACAGGGGCAGATTCTGTGCCTGTGTCCTCCTGCATTGTAAATTAACATTGCTGCAGCCTCGGGCATTGGCTGCAGCAATGTTAATTTACAGTGCAGCGGTGGGAAGGGGTTGACCTTTTTAATTTTTCATTCTATTTTTGTATATTTCATTTAAATGTGACAAAGTTACAAAAAAATAGAATAAAAAAATTAAATAGTTTACTGCAGCGGGCAGGAGATATATCTGAAGACCAATGCTTGCGCAACACTGATAATATCCCGTTCATATTGGATTTCTCCTTATGGAAACTATTTTGTTTGGGTAAATTGATGATTTAATATATATGGGGGCTAATAAATGTTTATTCTAGGGGCCAATTATATATCAACCATACTAGATTTTTACAGCACACTCGCAGGAGGTGTCTACCGGGTCACTTCCTGTTAATATGCACATCGATTTTTGAAGATCGCATTTCTTAATGGGTGACAACAAAATTTGTCTTAATCTGCAGATCAATGTTCACCTCCTCAGGGATTGTGTAAAATCTATACCTAAAGAACACAATACAATAAAAAGGAGGTTGTTCAAGAAATATGCACATTCATTCAATACTGTGGAGGGCGTTAAGCCATTGCCACACAGCTATGGTGGCAACTTAAAGTGACACTGTCACCCCCTTTTGTGCATTCTGACATCTCTACACAGGTGTAATGGGTAAATTTAGCGGTTTTCATACCTTATTTTATATCATATGTCATGGTGCTTGTTTCAGTAAAAAGTCATCTTTTATCAACTGCAGATTGTTAAGTGGGCGGGGCCTCACGGCATTAGCGCCACTTATCCCCGCCCCCAACGCCACCGTTGGCCCCACCCCCTTGGCGCCCATTGGTGGGCCGACCTAAAGGGGGTGGGCCTAGACCTTTAGGCCAGCCTGTGGCGGGGCTAAGTGGTGCTATTGTCGCGAGGCCCCGCCCACTTAACATAATCTGCAGTTGATAAAAGATAACTTTTTACTTGAACAAGCACCATGACGTATGATATAAAATAAGGTTTACCCATTACACCTGTGTAGAGATGTCGGAATGCACAAAAGGGGGTGACAGTGTCACTTTAAAGGGTTTGTCTAATATAGCCGAATAGTATAAGCAGATGTGTACCACATACATATATGTAAAGGAGTACAAATATGCTGGTTTTAGTAACCTACATTACTGTACTGTTGTTCTCCCCCATAGATCTAATCACTTCCTGGTTTCCTCCCTGAACTAAAATGATGAAAGCTCAAAGTCAGTAGGTTCGGCCACCATTTGACTACAGCATATGGACCTTTACACACATATCTGTGTAGACTAACATCCGTTTGCACTTGTATAACAGTGACACTCTTTAGTAGGCACCGAACAATAACATTTAAACCCATAGAAAAGTGGACCATTGCCATCCATTAATTTGGTGGTATAACCTCTGTAGGCATCAAATGACCTTCCGTGAAAATTTACAGTTAGAATAGCTGCACCAAAAATATGTTAAAGGATTCTGTCTATATCTATATGTGGACAGAAGACAAAAGGGAAATAAGGAGCCCCGATGGACTGTCACCTTTGAGCCCCTTGGGCTTTATGCATATCACCCCTCTTTGGGGTAGCTTGTAGCGTCGGATGATGACCGAAGGATCCAGGAAACGGGACTCTCCCAGTATCGGGGCCCGTGGTTTCAAGCAGTGGAGAGAAAAAAAAGTTCTTCTCTCCACTATATGTGGACATGACACTTTCTTGAACTAGATACCCCATTAGTAATAGACTAGAACATTGGTCTACAGCGTCCCATACTTTTTAGATAGCTGCAGGCAGGCGGCTATCACACCCAACCGCCACATCATAAATAAGGGCCCTATTACAAAGGACGTTTATCTTTTGAAAAATCAGATTTGAACGATAATTGTTTAGTGTAATAGCAGACAACAATAAAACGACCAATGAGAAATCATTGGTTGTTTGATAGAATTTGAACCTATTTTTATTATTGATCGTTTGCAAATTGTTCGCATGGAATAAGTTGTTTGCAGTAGCAACAAATGCAATAGCAACGACAAGACAATCGCAAGAACGATCACGAGTAACGATCATTGATCCATGTAATTGAGTGAATGATTTTAGGTCGCTCGCCATATCGGTCGTTTGAGATCATTAATCGTTGAAAAATCACTTAGTGTAATAGGACCCTAAGGAGAAAGCCACTACCAGATACCTCTACCACTGTCTTATCTCTCCAAGAACGAAAGGATTGGGCATGTTAAAATCCGACAATCCTGACATTTGAGTCAGGAGACCACTAAAGATATTAGATGGTCTTTAATCCAATGCGTATTTAAGTGAGATCAAAAGAATATGTAGCGGCACTCATCCAGCACTGCATCAATCTTCTTTTATTTTTATTTTTGCTCGTAAGTGCAAACAAATGCATCAGGCTATGATCATTTCAAGACGAATCTGGCGCTTCCTCTCGGCCCAAGAAAGACTGATGCCCGAGAAAGATTGAGTGCCGCTGCATTTTCTTTTGATCTCACTTGAATATATGCTGTTTTTTTATTGGACGCCAAGCAGAGCACCATCGGAGAGAGCCCAGTTGAGCGGACTGAATCCTCCTAATTATTAGTTGACTAAGCCCGCTTGTGTAGTAGGCCAGTAAAAGGGAAGGTGCCGAGGTAATACTGCTGGATTTAACCCAATGTGTATGATCAGCTCAAGCTAACCCATTGGCAATCTATGCTTTGATCATTTTATGCTTCGTTCTCTATTTCATCACTTTAGTGAAAACACTTTAAGAGCCACAATTATATCGATTCTCCAGACCGTGCATTGTGTTATCACTCCTCTGCCTAGGCTAAAGCTCTTACTAAAACGCGTCGGTTTTCCATCCTCACATTGATCTCGGGCCGCCATTTTTAAAATGCATTTTTTTTTAATCACCAGTTTCATCAACTTTCTCCGCGTCGTGTACACAATCGTATTTGTTCTAGGACCGGCTGATTTTCCGCAAGATTGCTTCGCTGACATTTCAAATCCTAGAAAATCAAGGTCTTTGGTTATCTGCAGGAGCTGATGCTTTCCTATAATCCTCCTTACTCTCTACTTCGATCGGCAGGTGAGGATCAGATGACAGCCCTGCTCTGTGTGTTTCTGCATCATCTCAGCTGACATTTTAGCTTCGTTGCTTTTATGTAGTTATAACCTTCCCAGTGAAAGACACCTCGCCGCCATTTCTCAAAAACGGCCTTAAAGATTCTATCCACAAACCAGCGATTCACCTTGATCATTGGAAAGTGGATATTAAAAATATATCAAAATGTCAAAGATAGTAGCGGCAACAGGAGATTTATCAGGATAGATTAAACCGACGCAAAGTAGGAAAAATAACATCAAACAGAAGGAGGTTCTGGTGGGAAAATGAACCGTAATTCAATGATTCTCCAGGAATAAAAAAAGAAAAACGACCATAACTGAAAAGCCAAAATTTATTATACCTTTTGTATGACTTTACAAGCTTTGGTCTACAGTGAAAGCTTCCCAGACTATCTGTAAATTCACATTTTTGTAAGCAAATAATGGGGACATGTAAAATTATTATAGTAAAACCACACATTATGTTATAGTTCTACACTAGAAATAAAGATTGGATTTCCATCCATAAATGTTTATCAGGTGAATAAAGCATTAAAAGGGGTATTCTGGCCGGGACCCCTTTTTCGGCAATGGTCGGGGAGGGGGTAGGTCCCCCATTGTCTGGCTGTGTCCTGGTCCTGAGACGTGACATGGCAGGTCTAATCAGCCATCAGCATCTGTAGCCCCATCTCTGCCACTGAATGGCTAGGGGGGCCTACATCACATCTCAAGACCAAGGAAGCTGCAATATTGCCAACGTCAACACTTTTTCTCTTCTAATCTCAACCGACTTTGTCCGAACCGCACATTGAACCCCTTTGAGGAATTGTGTCACTCCGCCACACCTCACACCCATACGGTCTCACTAATCTATAACCAACTCCTAAATACTAGGTCTGAGGGTCCTCCTTCATACACCAGAGGCTGGGAGAGAGAGATTGGTTGCACCTTTGGTTGCACGGCAGACTGGAACAGATCAATCACGCTGTGTCACAAGTTCTCCATCTCCAGCCGGGCTCAGGAAACGAACTTTAAAATTATGTCAAGGTGGTACCGTGTGCCGGCTCTCTTACAGAAGCTGTACCCGACCGTCCCTGATCTCTGCTGGAGGTGTGGGGAGACGAGGGGCACCATGACCCACATATGGTGGGGATGTAGGAGGCTTCAGCCCTTCTGGCTAGCCGTCATTAAACTTATCCACTCCCTCACGGGCACCCTTCTTGAAAATGACCCGGCTCCCCTCCTGTCCATGATACCGGGCAGGCTTAAGCCCCTGGCCACAGGCCTTTTGCGATTTCTCCTACAGGTGGCTAGGTCTGTGATCCAGCGTCTATGGAAAACGGATAAAGCCCCTAGCATCACAGACTGGTTCAAGGAGATCCTCTATTTATGCCGAATGGAGGAGCTGGCAATAGACACGAATGCTGATCGCCACTATAAGGTGTGGTGTTGCTGGTTGGAGTTTGTTGACACCCCCGAATACCTGTCTGCCTCCTCAGGTAGCTCTAGAGACCTCTTTTCCCCTTTCCCCTTCCCTCCCCCTCCTTTCCCCCCCTACCTCCTTCAATCCCCTGTTCCTGTTTGGGAGTGAGAGCCCGCCCTACCGACCCTTCCCTACCCGCTATTATGGTTTCCAATGCTTTTTATGTGTTTGGTCCAGGCAGGACCGATTTACCTGACATCATCATTACTGGCCTTAGGCCCCTGTTTATTTGTTACTTTCTCAGAAAGTCTTGCAAGTCATTGATTGTTTTTCTGGCTCCAGTTGGAATGGACTTTGGTACCTCACGACATTCGATGACACCTATAACTCTGATAACCCTGTTATTGGCTCATGCCTTATTACTTATGTATAATTAATTCGTTATTCTCTGTTATGCATCCTCTGTTAATAAATTATGCGCTTGAATGCGAAAAAAAAAAAGACCAGGGAAGCAACTGGACACTGGGAGATCGGAGCAGCTGGATGCGGGCAGCAGCAATTCTTAAAGGGGTTATCCAGCGTTAGAAAAACATGGAGACTCGTGCTGTCTCTGGAAAAAAGTGGCTATGCTTTTCTAACAATGGATCACTCCTTTAAGGTGGTCATACACCATCAATAATTGACGCCCAAATGATTGAATGGCTTTTAGTTATCTCTCCCGTTCCCTCCCTATCCACCCTCTACACGTTTGGCAAGACAGAGCATCCCTGTGTTCTGTATGGTGATGGTTAGGCTGCAGCCAGAGAGAGAGCTATCTCCACCGAAATCATCTGTACCCGATAAGTATAAGGATAAGGATAAGTATATGGGGACCTTTACTGTAGATTTGCTCAACTTTAGAAGTTACTTTTCTCCATAGCTGACTTGTACATTTGCCTAGTTATGCAATGATTTAAGAGTGGAGTGTGGAGAGATCTTTTTTTTTTAGTCAGAGAAAACCAAAAAGCATGGTATATAGATTATAACTAAGAGTTTCCAGGGTAATATATAACTAATAAAGGGCTGATCATATAAGATTAACCTAACTGTATGGCATTAGCTCAATGGTCGATAGAATGTACTGTTACATCCATCTTGGTTCTCCTATTACGGTAGCAGTAAAGCAAAAAGCAATGACCCCTATTGGCTAAACCTATATAGCTGTAGGGTAGCAACAACTGGCAGGAGGGACAAAATCATTAAAACACTAAGGGACGCACACCAAAGTGGTACGGCCCTCCCGTCCACTGGTCAGTCCAGCATCGATCACCCAATGAGCCATTTTATTGATCAACTAACAAGTAGGATGAATATAAAGCTCAATGGGTGTTGGAGGCTATTGCTTCTTGGATTGACTTCTTGGGGCTGAGGACCATCCCCACTTTAGCACTTTAGTGTTTTAGCACAGTCATACAAACTTTCTCCACTATATACATTGACCTATGAAGTCATCTGTAACAACGTGGGAGGTCAATTATAACTTAAGCACTGGGGGCCAAGACATTTCAGATAAACATGTTATTACTACTACCTAACCATTAAGTTACCATTACATGAACTAGGTCAATATTGTTAAAAGATGACAAATTATTACACATAGGGTATACAGTAACCAGTAGAGTAAAAACCATACTAAAATCCATTAATACGCCTTCAGCATAATCAATGTTTCCGACAAGGACTCGCGCAAAAGAAAGAAACGTTACTTGACTTATTTCCCTGGATATTTCATGGTTCTGCAGTGAGAGAGGTTAAATGCATACCATTAACCCCACGATGGCTTGGGAGGAATTTTCCGATCATATTATTCTATCCCAATAAGAAAGCTTTGATTGTTGGATTTTCTCCAGTCTAGTCTCCAGTAATGGAACATGCATCCTAAGCTACGAATTGCTAATATGTTGACCTTTAACAAGAAAAGCTGCTTCACAATGCAATAGTAGAAAAAGAAGATGTGCGTCTGGGTATAAATTAGACTGTATTAGAATAATTCAACAACAAAGCAATAAAAAATAAGAGGCGCCACGTAATATGTCTTGACTGAGCAAAACTAACATCCCTATTGACACAACATTATGGTTTCCATCTATAAAAAATAGTGCATTGTAAGGGTGTAGATTCCCCCCACTGACTTGGAGAAGAATGGGGTCTGTTGGGACTTCTATTGTTTTCACTGCAAGAAGAGCATTGGATGTCGTGGTATTCGTGCCATCAAGATTGACAAAGACCATAATGGAACCCATGATAGAATGTTATAAAGAACCTTAAGGTTGAGTTCAAATTCCAACTGGCCCATAATGGACATGTATACATGAGCATTCTGTCAAAATGGGATTGTGACCTATACTGACAGAGTGGGCTCATTCACTTAAATGGCTGAACATACTCAACTAGTTATTAGGTTCAGACCATTTCCCATATGTATATATTTACTTAGCAGGACTTAACAGCATATATGTGCGGGAAGTTATGTAAACATAGTAACTAGTTTACTCTGTTCAGGCAATTAAAGTGAACAGGGCCAATGCCAAAAAGGGATGTATGACAGCGTCTACTGACAACAGCTCCATTCACTTCAACGGCTCATTCATGGCCAATCAGGTAGCACGTCCGGCCTTTTTTCCCTCATGTGGAAATGAAGCTCAAAAGCACAACAGATCGCGTTTTTAGGCTATGTTCACGCTACGTATGAGACCGGCCATTCCTGGATCATCCCGGCCGGTACTGCGGTACTGCATCTTTCTGGCTGTAGTGTTCTGATGCAGGCGCATCAGCGCGCGCCCGCATCAGAACTTGCCACTGCACACAATAAAGCAAGCAGCCGGAGCCGCTCGCTTCATTGTGTGAACTGACATGGGTTTCTATGGCCACAATTCACTGAATTGCGGCTGCAGAAAACTGACATGTAAGTTATTTGCAGCGCTGCACGGGATCCCGGCCGGACCGTATACGATGTATATACGCTCCGGCCGGGATCCCATTGAAGTAGAGGCAGTGTTCACAGGCGCATAAAGTACGGCTGTTGTTGCCGATGCCGTACTTTTACGTAGTGTGAACATAGCATTAAGTCCTGCAAGGTAAATGTGTAAGAGTCGAACATAGTCAATCATTGACTATAGTCGGACCATTAAAGTGCATTGGGTCAGTGCCAGTATTCTGTCATATTTACACAATGAGGCTATGTGCCCACAATGCCTTTTTAGGTGAAGGCCGCAAATAATGTTCATGAACATTGTTTTGCCTAAAAAGACAGTGTGGGAACATAGTCTTATGCTGATTTTAAAGGGAACCTTACAGTGATGTATGCTTCACTTTTAAAAATTGCAGCATTTCAGAGGAATTCTAGCTGTATCTCCACCTGACAACAGGGACCCAAGTATCTCCCTACCCTTCCAACTACCCATTCTAACTAGTAGATTACCCACTATTTCCATATAGGTACAGATCTACTAATCATGGTGGGACAAGGAGAAACCATTGTGGACCCAAAGGCTTAGAACTAAGGATGGTCCAAAACAGCCGAGGTTCGGGTTCGTATGAACCCGAACGCTCGGCATCAGATTCCCGCTGTCTGCCCGCTCCGTGCAGCGGGTGGATACAGCGGGAGGACCGCCTGGAAAACTGGAATACATCCTATGGCTATGGCTGTATCCCAGTTTTCCAGGCGGTCCTCCCGCTGTATCCACCCTCTCAACGGAGAGGGCAGACAGCGGGAATCATTGCCGAGAGTTCGGGTTCGTACGAACCCGAACCGAACTTGGTTCCGACCATCCCTAGTTAGAACACATTTCCTAAATCAAATTTAACCATGATTCCTCTAAAAGAGAAATGGGGCATCTTCAGACCTCCAGCTGTTGCAAAACCACAATTCCCATCATGCCTAGACAACTAAAGCTAAAGCATTGGCTGTCCAGGCATAAAGCGAGTTGTAGTTTTGCAACAGCTGTAAGGCGGAAGGTTCCCCATCCCTGCCTCAAAATGTTGCAGTTATTCAGACTGAATCCTACATTATTGTAAATTACCGGTTCCCTTTAACGTTCAAAACAACTAAAATCTAAACTTTATAGAGTAATACAGTAAGTGAGAGTTTAAAGTAACGATCGGTAATTTTTTTTCCCAAAAACACATATATATTCACTATTTATTAAGGCATTAGCTGTTTTATTCAGAAAGAGGAAAGTAGATATACATAATAAATATAAAAAGTCAGACGTTTTCTATTATTATTTAATGCTATAAAACATTTATAGAATAATATAGCAAAACAATACTGGGTTATATTGTATTATACAAGCCAACCTATGCATGAATGTACAGGAATGGAAAAAAATATATATATATATATATTTGCCTATAATCCAGTCCCTGAAGTCACAGTAAAAAATTACCTACAATCCCTACAATACAGAAAATCACTCGATGTCCACTCTACTCTCCTAGGGTTTGTATCTTTAGTCATTGCTTTCCTAAGTCTATGGGTGGACACTTCCCATACATAATGATGAGATCCTTAGGGAGCAATATGTCTCTGTTCTTGCACACACACAAGCGTCCAGTATGTAGAACAGTATATTAATTACGATTTAGCGGGATCCGACAACCCCGTGGAATTCTAGCCACGACTCGGAGCGCGGACTCTCAATTAGAATTAGGGCTGCCCCCAGCCATGTTTATCACCACTGACAATACTCGAACACTTGTAAGAAAATGTATAGCCAGGAAAATTCAATACCTATTACATAACTTACAACCACCTTCTCGTCATCTGCTGTTACAATTTCCCTGCAGATTTACAATCAGCTCTTCCTACCTGTCAATGAACATACGGAATGGAGATAGAAGCTACACGAAACCATAAACCAAAGCCATAGCTGAAGGATAAAGTGTCCATTCGCAGCTAAAGCAAGCAGTTTACAGAATTGCAAGACGTCCCATAGACTTGGATTGCAAGTGGATTCATAAAGACTATTTGCTGTATAGTATTTGTATTGAATTTATATGCTGTTTTAATATATGTATATATATATATATATATATATACCAACAAAACACAACAATCACTGAACTCAGGGAGAACAGTGAAAAATTCCAATGGAGTACTCATTTACGAGTCTCCATTGATTGTCCAGTGATTGTTGAGTTCAGTGATTGTTGTGTTTTGTTGGTCTATTTATCATTGCCCCAGTAGCCAGAATCCTGCTCCACACTGACGAGGGGCAAATACCCTGAAACGCCTAGCCTTGGTAACCCTTGTCTTATGTCGTTGTACTCACCACAGAGGTAGACTTTGACTTACAGGGGCCACCCTGGTGTTTCCCTATTTAGGACCTGAGGGACTACGTATCAGGGTGGTTTGGTGCTCTCCCCACTAGGAGGCACCCCTTGGCAATGGGCTTCCTTCTCTGGAGAGAGGGATATCTGGCTATTCCCGTGTTTTGAGACTCGTAACTGAGGCTCCACGGACCTCTTTTTTGCATATATATATATATATATATATATATATATATATATATATATATATATTACAGACCTATTTTTAGCTAATAAATTATTAACAAATATCGGTGAATAAACTCCTACTAAGACCTTCCTGTGGTCTTCCATGCTTTTCATCTACTTTTATTTCTCTGTTGTTTTCATAGGCCCAACTTCTTTTCTTGTGGACTTCTTTTCTTGTGTACACTCTAGCCGGCACTTCAGCCCACTCTAGCTCCCTCCCACTAGTCCTCCTTAATTATAACCCCTCCCACATAATGAGAAAGAGGCCGAGTTAGCTGAATTTCCAGCTAGACTGTCCTGTACACAGGAAAAGGAAGTCCGGTACAGGATGTAAACTGGACAGGAAGTTGGGCTACTGAAAATGGAGCGTTTTTTTTTTTTTTTTAAATATATGTTAATTTGTTAAAAATTTCAAATTAGGTTTTATTTTCAGAAAACCCCTTTAAAGATAATAATTCAGGAGGGTGTAGCTATGTGATGGAAGTGACACATGTAAGTCCTAACTTGATCCCCAATGATGGTATACTGGCAGCCGTGACATCCAAGGTCTACGGCAAAGGTGACATATTACAAACTACACAGAAAACGCATTTGTATTGCATTGTATTTCATGCTTTACAGTCATGCGGGCTCGAATCTTATCTGCGCCTCTGATAACTAGAGGTCTGGGTGAATTTCACCTTAAACTATGGAGGAAGATATGCCTTCATCTTGTAGGTACATAAAGCCTCTTCTGACGTGAATGCGGCTGAATGATAGAGATGGCAGATTTAATAGCTCTATTTTCTCCCGATAATGATTCAAGGAAATGGTTACTGTTAAGTGCATCACAAAACCGGGCTTCCCAGAATACACCACAAGGAGATTAATATAATATGGAGTAGTAATAGAACAGTTGCTGCTTGTCATCACTCTTGATTCGGCTTATTGGAGTATCCATTATTTTCATGGCCTCTAATGCCCATTGCTACAATACTGTACACACCGTGTACAAGTAACAAAACTGCTGAAGCAATACAGTATAACCTCTTTGAGAGGACCCCCAATATTGCACTGAACAGTGGTCATCTGGGAGGGTGGCCTTCTTAAAGAAAATTGCCACTAAGCATAATGTTTAATGGAATATTAACCTATGTATAAAATCTGATCTGGTGGTGGTCTTCTTAAATTTAGTCCGATCTACATAGATATTTAAAATTTCCCTTTATAGGGTTTTTCCCAAGATTGAAAGTCTCCTATGCACAGGATAAGTTGTAACCAGCTGACAGGTGGGACCCCCACCAATCACGAGAACAGAGGTCAAATGTCCCCCAAGCAGTAGTGGATTATAATAGGTCCGTTTTGGGGTGTAGTCGGGGGCCCATGGCCATCTAAATAGACTTATAATTTTAGTGGTGTATTGTCTCCTGACTAGAGTTCAGCCATTATTTGCAAAAAAACCTATTCCGTACTATGACCACCACGCTAGTGCTGCCATAGTTATAGTGGTGGTGGTGGGAGCAAGCTTGGTGAACAGCCCGGGTCCTAAGGAGCAGAAGTCTTACAGGCAGGAAACGTGATGGCCAAGTGTGTTATATGTTATATCTACATAGATATTTAAAATTTCCCTTTATAGGGTTTTTCCCAAGATTGAAAGTCTCCTATGCACAGGATAAGTTGTAACCAGCTGACAGGTGGGACCCCCACCAATCACGAGAACAGAGGTCAAATGTCCCCCAAGCAGTAGTGGATTATAATAGGTCCGTTTTGGGGTGTAGTCGGGGGCCCATGGCCATCTAAATAGACTTATAATTTTAGTGGTGTATTGTCTCCTGACTAGAGTTCAGCCATTATTTGCAAAAAAACCTATTCCGTACTATGACCACCACGCTAGTGCTGCCATAGTTATAGTGGTGGTGGTGGGAGCAAGCTTGGTGAACAGCCCGGGTCCTAAGGAGCAGAAGTCTTACAGGCAGGAAACGTGATGGCCAAGTGTGTTATAATATGAAAATAGTATAGCAATACAGCAAGAAATATTTTTAGGCTCTTAGGACATGCTGGGAGTTGTAGTTTCCCAGAAGCTGATAAGTCACAGGTTGGAAGAATCACTGTTCTAAGCAAGGGTAGCAAAATTATTTTCACATTAGCTCTATCCTGTTTATCCAAAAATAAACCTTATCCCGAAAATTAACCATACCCGGGAAATAAGACCTTCCCTAAAAATATACCCTAGCCCAAAAATAAGCCCTACCCTTAAAATAAGCCCTACCCCGAAAATAAGCCCTATACTGAAAATAAGCTTTACCCTCAAAATAGGCCCTACCCTAAAAATAAGCCTAAGCTTGATTTTGTAAGTTTTAGAATAGTCTTAAAAGGGCTACTCTGGTGGGGGGGCTTTTTTCCGATCTGGTCTGGGAGGAGGGGGCTAAGGGCAACGACGTCCACTCCCCTCCCCGATTCCAGCGGTGGGTCCCGTATCGCGGTGCTCCGGTCGCCGCTTCCTGGTATCTGACACAGGCTCGAGACATGACATTTCAAGTCCGCTCAGCCAGTCAGCGACGGAGTTGGAACCGGGGAGGTGAGTGGATGTCGCTGCCCTCAGCCACCTCCTCCCTGGCCAGATCGGAACCCCCCCCCCCCGCCAGAGTACCCCTTTAAATTATATGCAATACTCCAAAACTAACATAAGACCCTGCCCTATTTTCAGGGAAACAAGGTAATATGTAATAAACAATCCCTATACAGCATGAATCTATCTCAAGCATATAAATGAGATCGTAGCATTGAGTGTGTCAGGTCTATACAGTATAAGTAACAAATCCCAATCAATATATGGAAATTAAATTAAGTAAAAAAAACATCATGAATTCAGTGTAGTTCACTAAAAGATCATCAGGGTGGAAATCTAATTAGTGGTAAAGTGCTATTAGTATAAGATGTTCAATTAGCATGGGCAAGGATTAGCGGGATGTACAATGACAGATTAACAATCAGAGATGGATTAAATGATGTCTGCAGCCGGCTGACACAAAAGAGGTCTGCTCATATTTATTGACAGGTCATCCATATAGCACCACATTAAACCAGTCAGTGGCGGGGCTATGCTGCTACTGTAATGGTGGTATTCACAGGCCTTACATCTGCTTATAGATGTGGAATTATACAGTCTTATTCCTATGTCTATGAATGTCTATGTATACAGCTTCAGGCCCACCAAACAAAAAACAACCACCCCCCCACACAACAGATGGGACCATTTCATCAAAACAGACCACTACCTACCTAAGTGTATAATACCCAATTACTTTACTAAATCATCCTTCATGGGATTATAAATCATGTCCAAATAAAAGTAATGGCTTATACAGCGAGGAAAGAATAAAGACACAAGGACACAGCTCTGGACAAAAGGGAAAAGGCCCCGGCCGACACCAACTTTACAAGATACCTGAACCCAAACTTCGGGCAGTATGAAACACATTAAGAGTGCATTGAAAGGTTACTATGATTTAAAGCGTTACTGCCGTTTGTATTAAAGGGGTTATCCAGGATTAGAAAAAAAAAAACACAGCTAATTTCTTGCAAAAAACGCGCCACCCCTGTTCTCAGGTGGTTTGTGGTATTGCAACGTGGCTCCATTCACTTCAATGCAATAGAGCTGCAAAACCATGCCGAAACTGAACACAAGAGTGGCGCTGTTTCTATCAAAAAAATAAAAAAAACTGGTCATGTTTTTCTAAGCCTAGATAACCCCTTTAAATTGATGTCCAGGATAAAACAATTGATAGCATGTCAACATTTTAGGCTATTACTAGTTGATTGATAGGGTGCTAAGACCAGGCTCCCCGGGCGATCAGCTATCCGATGCTCGCACTTTACTTTAATAGGAGCTGAGGTTGGAGTACACTCGCTGAAGGAGTAGGCCCCATATAGCCCCAAGTAGATGGCAGAGAGGACAAGTGTTTAGCTTAAAGGGGTTATTCAAGATTACAAAAAGCACAGCTACTTTCTTGCAAAAATAGCACCACCCCTGTCCTGAGGTTGTGTGTGGTATTAAAATTCAGCTTCATTCACATCAATTAAACTGAGCAGCAAAACCCCACACCCAACCTGAGGACATGAGTGGTGTTGTTCCTAAAAGAAAGCACCCATGTTTTTCTAAGCCTGGACAACCCCCTTAACGTTCTGTGGAAGTCTGAGCACCCAGACCACTGCTGATCAAAAGAGACATGTTAAACTTTTTTTTTTTTAAAGGGGATCTCTAGAGATAAACCATCAATAGCTAATCCAGGCAACACAGTTTATCAGCTCCTACTATCCAAGTACATGGATTTGCAGAAGCCATTCAATTCAAAAGTAGCTGCAGTACCAAACATGACCACTACACAATGTATGGAGCTATCACAGCTCCGACAAACAGCTGAATGGCATGGGTATCAGGTAGTGATGGCCTAACCTGGTCTCAGAAAACCCTTTAACAATAAAATGTGGGTCAGAATGAAGACTCTCTGGGAAATATAATCGGCTGGCGGGTGGATACACAGTGAGTAAACCTGAAGAGCGCGATCCGCATCTCCTCACAGTGCACATTAATTATACCTTTAGTCATCCCCTCGCCTCATAGGGTTCCATGAGATGTCTGCTAATAGCACGCTTTAACTCCGACAAAATGGCACATCTGCAATTGCATTTGTCAACATCTACGTAACCGAGAAGGATTATATTAATTTCACCCCTAACCAAAAAAAAGGGGGGGGTGGGGGGGAGAAATAACTAGTTACATTGATCACAGGCGACACAAGGAGCAGTTTCCCAGCAACAATATTAGACTTCCCATTATTCCCAGTGAACACTGATTTGTTTATTAGATCCAATATGACTTGTGGATGCTCTGGGGGGATTGAATCCATGAGCTTCCTTCTCACGCACACTCAACATGGCGTGATGGAGGAGCTGCTGTATTAACACCATTATTTATTTGACATCTTGCTGGCACCTTGGATAGGGAGATAGGGAACAGAACTATTTTCTGATGGCCCTGGAATCTGTAGGTAAGCTGAGATGGAAGAGCTTCAGATAATTGGGTTAGCAGCGGGTAATAATGTATGGCCCCTTTGTTGGAGCGGGAGGGGTGGAGATTGCATCAACAGAAACCAATGGCCGTTAATGCATGTTACCTCAGTTGCTTCTTAAAGGGAATGTGTCACCTACATTTTCTTTTACTGAGTCAGATACAAAACTTGTTCTTTTATTCTAATCTGTTCTTTTTCTGACTATAATTTTTTTTTAATTTCAACTTTTGATCACAGATAGATTACCCAAAAAAATAATAAAACGTAACTTTTAATCACAAATGCAAAATAATATCCCCAACAATAGCCAAAAAGCTCATAGAGCCAACACAAAAATATACAGACAATATATGTATCTGACAGTATAGTGTAATCCCTGGCACCAACTCAAACAAATCATAGAGTGCGTAGCTCAGTGACTCACTGTCATATGTACAATACAAAAGGGGTATTCAAGGCAATTTGTCTATCAGCCCACATGTGGGGAGCACCAGACCCTGTCGGTCCCTAGTACGGTGCACCACCTACCCCTACTCGCTCAGGGAGTAGCGGAGTTATCGCCCTAAAAAGGACGGCCCCTGCCCCGTTCTACCCCTGTCATCTTCCCTACACTTAACCTGCCTAAGCTCAGGCAGGTTAAGTGTAGGGAAGATGACAGGGGTAGAACGGGGCAGGGGCCGTCCTTTTTAGGGCGATAACTCCGCTACTCCCTGAGCGAGTAGGGGTAGGTGGTGCACCGTACTAGGGACCGACAGGGTCTGGTGCTCCCCACATGTGGGCTGATAGACAAATTGCCTTGAATACCCCTTTTGTATTGTACATATGACAGTGAGTCACTGAGCTACGCACTCTATGATTTGTTTGAGTTGGTGCCAGGGATTACACTATACTGTCAGATACATATATTGTCTGTATATTTTTGTGTTGGCTCTATGAGCTTTTTGGCTATTGTTGGGGATATTATTTTGCATTTGTGATTAAAAGTTACGTTTTATTATTTTTTTGGGTAATCTATCTGTGATCATTTGTTATTTTGAGATACCCCTTGGTGGAACTACAGTACTATAGCCACCTATCTGTGATTATTTAATTTCAACTTTTGTTCATTGTTATGGGGGCTGCCATCTTGCCTGAGCTGTTCTTAACAGCATTTAGTGACATGCTTAAAGCGACTCTGCACCCACAATCTGACCCCCCCCCCCCCCCCAAACCACTTGTACCATCAGATAGCTGCTTTTAATGCAAGATCTGTCCTGGGGTCCATTCGGCAGGTGATGCAGTTATTCTCCTAAAAACAGCTTTTAATCCTGCAGCGCTGTGTCTAACAGCCTGGGCTTTTTCATATACATTTGTATATGCATTAGGCTGGCACAAACTCTCTGTCCTTCCTCCCCACCCTCCTCATCATTAGGAATGATCCAGGAACATTTACTGCTGTTTAAGCTTGGCACAGGTGTCTTAACGATCCAGCCCATGTTCATTATGCACACAGGTGGGGAATAGGAAGCAATCTGCCTGGAGCATTCCTAATGATGAGGAGGGTGGGGAGGAAGGAAAGACCTTTTACTATAAAGTGGCCAACCCCTTTAACAATTGGCGAACCAGGCAGGGAAAGGGAAAGAAGAATAGGTTCTGGAAACCCCATTAGATTCCCAAGGTGGCCTAGGCCCTCAGCCCTGTATCCCTCTATAAACTGACCCTGTATAGACCCATCGATTCTTTAACTTCAGTTTAGGAGTTAGATGTTCACCAACACCCTCCACCCCGTACAGGGTTCTACTCCTATAGCCCTATATTGGTTCTGACCGTCTTTCATTGTGTAACGTTCAACTATCTGGCGTATTGGGTTTGGACTTGACTATATTTATTACTATTGTTAATGTGCTTTTAATACAGTGGCCCTGACCTATCCAGTATATTCCCAGAATTCAGTGCCTATGATCTCCATACATTCTCATTCTTCCAGCAGCTAACATATTCCTGTGAGTGTAGGATGGATTAGTCACACAAGGGCTTACTGTAATTACCACAGTGGATTCTGGGCACCGAGCCACAGTAACAGGTGCTCACGAGTTACATTATAAGGGACACAAGTGGTCTTAGCTTACTGTGTGTACACCCTCAAACACCCGAAAAACAATGCTGCTTATTTGATGTTGTGGCAATACTTTCTTTAAGGCTATGTTACCACAATGTAAAAAGAATGGCCGTTATTTGACCCTATTTTTAGAGGTCGGCAGAGGAGGCAGTAGATAAGAGTAAAAAATCTTTCTGCACAAACATTAGAAATGAGAGTGGAGGGATGTAGGGCGTATGTATCATCAATTAAAAACGCTAGGGACTGGTAAGGAAGGGAGCCATTGGGACAACTAAGGGTCTTATTACACGGGATGATTATCGTTAAAAAAATCGTTAGATCGTTCGGATTTGAACGATAATTGCTCAGTGTAATAGCAGACAACAATATAAACGACCAACGAGAAATGATTAGTCGTTTGATAGTTAGGACCTATTTTTATCGTTGATCATTCGCATGGAATAAGACGTCGTTCAGTCGTTCGCAGTAGTGACGAAAAGACGACCGCAAGAACGATCAGAAGTAACGATCATTGTTCCGTGTAATTGGGTTATTTCAATGATTTCAGGTTGTTCGCAATAGTGGTCATTTGAGAACGTTTATTGTCGAAAAATCGATACGTGTAATAGTACCCCAAGTCCTGATTGATATCTGCTACTTTAATTTACGGGTCATGGATGGATATGACCCTTCTCTAGGGAACCAATCTAGTCTTATAGTTTTCCCACCTGCAGAACAACACAAAGAGGGTAAACTTGCCCTTAAAGGGGTACTCCGGCGAAAATATTTTTCTTTCACATCAACTGGTTTCCGAAAGTTATATCGATTTCTAATTTACTTCTATTGAAAAATGTAAAAGGGTAACAATCATGGCAAAGTGATGTCCACAGAGTAGTAAGAGCGCGGCAGAGACAAGGAACCTATATTGTCACAAAACGTATGAAATATCACAACAATGCCCCTAAGGCAGGAAGGAGAGAAAATCAGGTGAACTCTCGAAGAGAGCCCATGGAGTCCAGACCTTAGAGGTTTGTTCCGTGCGGTCCTGCACCTCGGCTACCAGTTCCTCCGCTCTCTGTATGGCTCGTAGCTCTTTATGCCATTCAGACAGGGTGGGAACCACCGCCGTTTTCCAGTGGCGCGGTATGATGGTCTTAGCATATGTCTGAGCATGCTCTTTTTTTGGGAAGCGAGAGCCCGGCAGTAGCGAGAGGAGAGCAATCTGCGGAGTGCGAGGGATCGTTTTGCCTGCATACTTCTCATAGATGGCAAAGACACCTTTCCAAAAGCGTTGAATCAAAGGACATTCCCACCAAATATGAAGGAGGGATCCTTCCTCAGTGTGACATCTCCAGCACCTATCTGACACTTCTGGATACATACGATGCAACAAAGTCGGGCACCGATACCAACAAGATAGAATTTTATAATTCTACTCCTTGGAGTGTGAGTCAAGGGACAGGCCATGTGAGAAGGAGCACATTTTCAGTTCATCTTCCGGAGTAAGGCTGGATTCACACACAGTATATTTCAGGCAGTATTTGGTCCTCATGTCAGGTCCTCATTGAAACCAAAACCAGGAGTGGATTGAAAACACAGAAAGGATCTGTTCACATAATGTTGAAATTGAGTGGATGGCCGTCATTTAATGGCAAATATTTGCTGTTATTTTAAAACAACGGCTGTTGTATTGAAATAATGGCAGTTATTTACCGTTATATGGCGGCCATCCACTCAGTTTCACCATTGTGGGAACAGAGCCTTTCTGTGTTTTCAATCCACTCCTGTTTTTGGTTGCTGTGAGGACCTGACATGAGGACCAAATACTGCCTGAAATATACTGTGTGTGAATCCAGCCTAAAGGTCCCTATCCCACGCGGAGAAAAAGAGCGGTCTGTCAGTGTTGCTCAGGGTAAGAAGCAGAGCATACATTCTGGACAACGTCCCCGACTCAGACAGAATCCAGTTATCCAGCTCTGTAAGATCTGGGCTCGTGGGTATACCCACAGAGGAGGCTTGTAAAAAGGAGCAGAGCTGATTGTAAGCAAACAAGGACAGGGTTCTATCAGGACACTGCGCCTGTAATTCAGGCAGAGTTGGAATCCTTGAGGATGTCAAAACATGGTGCAACCTAGGAGAATCACCCGCCCGCCAAACCAAAAATGAGGAGTGTGCCATACCTGCCCCAAAAGAAAGGAGATTTTTAAATTAATTTACAAATCAATATAACTTTCGCTGGAGTACCCCTTTAATGCTTCTTACTGTCTGGATAGAAGCTTGTGTAGTATGGAGGATCAGTATACAGCTGTATGGTGAATGGTATCGGTGGTGACCCAGACAGGAAGCAAGGGACTAGTGCATGAAGAGAAATCTTGATTATGCAAAAGGTCTGTAATGCTAATTATACTATCATTACCACCGTGAAGATAGACCTCGACATGACACCAAGTGAATGATACAAAGCCTAAGTCCTTCTCATACAATTACTGATCACATAATGAAATCATGGCGGAAGGCTTTGGGTGTATTTAGAAGACATCGGTAATTAGCTTACTTACATATTTCAAAGAACGCAAAAAGCAAAAAAAAACCGAGTCGTAATAAAAGACGATAGCACTTCAGATCAGCGGCAAAACAATAACTCGACAGATGGTTGATACAACATTTAGCGGTCCAGCTCATTAGACAATAGAAAGCAAGGCGCTGCCTGCTAATCTCCTTGATGCATTGTATAGAATCCTGTTTGTAGCCGTCCATGTTCCGGCTATAAAAAGAAATCTAATAGTCGCCATAAACACAAACTATTAATTAAAAGTCCATCACCATGTGCAAACATAACAGGGTTTATGGCAATCCGTGATCTGGTAACGACATGTTCTCCAGGTAAAGGACAGCCACTGAGCTTATGGGTACAGTCAGCTAGCCTCCTGAATGTCATCTGAAAAGTGGCGGAATCCATTACTGTGCACTGGGAGAAAGCTGTCAATCAGCGGCAGGAGGGCAGAGGAGCCCAGATTTCATGAAAACATTCGACTCCTGGCTCACATCGCTCGCTGCGGGTTACAGCTATTAAACTGTGAGGTAACAAAACTACAGGTAACAGATACACGCTGTCAAAACAGCACGTCCGCCACCATGTCATTCTGCAGAATAAACCTGGAGACAAATTAAAGGGGTTATCCAGGCCTAAAAAAACATGGCTGCTCTCTTCCAGTATGACTAAGCCTAATTGCAAAACCACACCCAAAGGTTGCATGGCCAAAGATGGCTCTGTTGCACTCCTTGAATCATTATGCTATCAAAGCTAGCATAAGTGAATGAGTCATGGCCACTTGCGGGCCGCAACCCAACCCCATTCACGTACCTCAAAATTTAGAGAGCGCAAAACCTGTCACAGATAAAATCACCTTGTAGCGCTGGCCCACATTATGATTGTGGGAAAAGAAATTTTTTTAAAGGGGTCAGGAGGTCATGATAGAAAAAAAAAGTATACTCCCTGGCCAATTAGCCTGCCACTACTGCCCCTACAGCGTCCAGGTGCCTGCTGTTCACTGTTTCCCATAATGGCTAGTTAAAGTCAATGTTAGGACTTTGAATGACTGATGCCATATCAGAATCAATTCTTCCATTCTATTTCACACTGTGTACTTTAGAAGTATGTAAAGACTGCGTTGTGGTTAAATAAAACATAATGCAAACTGTATTAACTTTTTATTTTGCTCTCCTTAAAGGGAATCTACTAGGTTTATACTGTCTTAAATGAGGGCAGCATATACTAGTGACAGAAATGCTGAACAGATCGGTGTATTACTGACATCATTCTATTCAGCTGTTCTCCTAATATGCAGGAGAATAGGATTCTTGCCACTCCCCTCCCCCCGCCCTACAGCTGCTAATGGACCGTTGTCTGCCTATATACAGCATGGATACATAACTGCCAATCAGCAACTGGGGGGCGGAGTTTTCTGCTTCTGATGAATATCCAGGACTACTGGGCTCATGCACATAATGTAGAGGACTACTTATTGTCCAGGTTATTCAGGAGGATATCTCTGGATCAGCTGCAGAGAACAATGTAAGTGATAGATCATTCTGTTCAGCTTCTCTGTCACTAGTTTATGTTACCCTGAGATAGGACAGGAGAAACCTACTTTAAGGAAATACAGTCTCAAGTTCAACCATCTCTTTAAAAACACCCATAATATCAACCAAGAATAGGACTAAACTTGTTATAGAGCAACAGTAAAAATTAACCAAAAAAAAAAACAAAAAACGTTCAACCACCTCCATACTATATGGGACTAAGCCAAAGTGCAACACAATAAAACACAATTACTTTGTCCCAGTTTCTATGATTTTGGCAACGCAGAGACATTTTTACCGAACCCTTTTTCTTCATGCAGAATCTAAAAATAAACCCTGGATGAGTAAATGATTCCTGAAAGCCGAAAATAGCTGGAATTAGTGTCAAAACGGCAAAGTAACCGCAGGCAAAAGAGCATGGAATAAAACAAATAATGTCAAGTTCAGAAGAGGGTATATATTAAACGTATTCCTATATGGTTACATAAGTAAAATCGGACTGCAAGTTGCTGACATTAGAATCTGCGTGAAGCTTAACAGGATAGACTACCAATATATGATCGATGTGATCCTACTACCAAGAACCTCACCATTTAGCAGAAGAATGATGACAGAAAAACTTGTGTGGTAACAACTGGTACTGCAGTTGCATTCACTGTGCCTCCATTAACACCTAAAAGGGCTGGAGTGTCACACTCCCTTAAAGGAGAAGTCCAGCGAAAATTTTTATTAAAGTATTGTATTTCCCCCCAAAAGTTATACAAATCCCCAATATACACTTATTACGGGAAATGCTTATAAAGTGCTTTTTTTCCTGCACTTACTACTGCATCAAGGCTTCACTTCCTGGATAACATGGTGATGTCACGACCCGACTCCCAGAGCTGTGCAGGCTGTGGCTGCTGGAGAGGATGATGGCAGGGGGACACTGAGGGACACAGAACACTGGAGGGACACTGAGCATCCCCCTGCCATCATCCTCTCCAGCAGCCACAGCCCGCACAGCTCTGGGAGTCGGGTCGTGACATCACCATTTTATCCAGGTAGTGACATCACCATGTTATCCAGGAAGTGAAGCCTTGATGCAGTAGTAAATGCAGGGAAAAAAGCACTTTATGCGCATTTCCCATAATAAGTGCATATTGGTGATTTGTATAACTTTTGAAGGGCAATACAATACTGATTTCTTTTTCTGACACTTTAAGGAGCAAAAAAATTTAGTAAAATTAAAATATGAATAATTATGAATAAAAAAAAAAATCTAAAACAAAATAAATAAAAAAATGCACTGACATGTTAAGCTGCCTGTCCTTAGAATAGATAACTTGGAGCATTAGTCATCAATATCATTGGGGGTTGATTTTTCACCACTGTTTGAAGGGGCTGTGGTTTCCCCTTGCGCTGCTTTGTGCAACACATTTATAGTATCTGGATTCGGCATTACAGCTCTTGACCATTCATGTGAATCAGAAGTCAGCCCTCTACTAGATATTTATGGCCAATCCTAAGGACAGGCCATCAATTTTAAATAACAACCCCCCCCCGCCCCCCCCCCCCCCCTCCGCTTCATACATTTACATCAATATACACAGAGCATTGAGATTACCTCGGAGACTCCATCTTAATGATGGATGTAGCTATTGATTTTATTTCCCTACAACCGTCCAGACACCAGCAGATAGAATGTGACAATAAACTACTACTACTCCTCACACTTCCAATAAGAAAAACAAGCTAAATTAAAAGGCAGCCAAAGGCAAAGTCTTTTCCAAGTGGTACCAAGCATCATAGCTCCCATCCAGCTTTCTTATACTTCCCTAGCTCCTGTACGGTTACACGGCCATCGATATTTGCCGTTAAAGGAGTTATCCCAACATGGGGGAAAACTATCTGATCAAACTGAGTTTGAATGCTGGGACCCCCACTGTTTAGAAGAATGGAGGTCAAATGTCCACCGAGTGAACCGAGCGGGAGTGCACATGCTTGGCCACCACTTCATGCTCTCTCTATACAAGACCGCTGAACAGTCTTCCATGTTTGGAAGTCCCATAGACTGTGGAAGAAGCAGGAACCAAGCATGTCCGTTCACTCGGAGAACATGTGACCTCTGTTCTTGTGGTCGGTTGGGGTCTGACCACTGGGACCCCCACTGATAAGTTAGTTATTTCTTATCCAGTGGATAGAGGATAAGATTTTATCGTGGAATAACCCTTTGTAGGACCTTGTAGGAGAAATATAATGGTTCAGTTTTACCAAAATCGCAGAGCAGGGTCCATTTTTTATCTAATGTTAGGATTACATATTATTGCTCATAGACCATAGGACCATAAGTGACCGCAACTCATGAGATACTGTATTTTACATTATTTGATAATCTATTATAGGGAAGTAGTAAAATAGGCAGTTCTAATGCTATTTGCCAGCTATCTTTATATAAACATCTCCAAACTGCTGTCAATTATTGAGTAGGACCGCCCACTTGACTACTTAGCCCTGAATGAGCAACGCTTTACATCAATTAATGACAAAGAACTTTTCCCATAAAACTATATATCCATCTGCTCAGCTCCTCTTGATCTTTATCATGCTGTCTGCAGATTGGACTGCATATTTAATGTGACAGGTTCCCTATAATGGGGTAATCAATACACCGATCATCCAGGATTAGAAAAACACAGCCGCTTTATTCCTGAAATGGCGCCATTCTTGTCCTCAGTATGTCAGTGCCACTGCAGCTCAGTTTTACTGAGTTAATGGAGCCGAGTTGTAATACCACACACAACCTGAGGAGAGAGGTGGCACTATTTATTTATTTATTTATTTTATTTTTTTTTTGGGGGGGGGGAACTGCTATGTTTTTAACCCCCTCCTGCCACTGCACTGTAAATTAACGTCGCTGCAGCCTATGCCTGATGCTGCAGTGATGTTAATTTATGATCGAGGATAACACAGGCGTAGTGATAGCCGAGGACCCGCTGCAACTCTCAGCACTGGAGCTAACCCTATAGATACTGCGGTCAGCCAACCGCAGCATCTATAAGGCTCCTAACAGAGAATTCTCCCTCTACAAAGGGAGAATTTTCCGTCCGGTGTCCATTGCAGTGATCGTAACAAAGTGATCGCAAAGCCCCAATAGTAGCCATGGAAACCGGAAGACTCAGGCTTCCGGTTTCCTAGCTACGGAGGCCAGCGGGGGGAGGGAGAGAAGGCAGGGCGCATCCCGGGCGCTCTACCCCCTCCCCTCTCTCCCCTGCCGCTGTTACAAGATTGTGACAGCGGCAGGGGAGAGGGGGAAGACATAGGGACATCAGCTTATGGGATCATTATGATCCTATAAGCTGATGTCCAAAAATGACCTGGGCATTGAGGCACAAATGACCCAAGGTCGTGAAAGGGTGAAAGTTAAAAAAAAAAAAAATGGAATAACACACTCTATGGGAAATTGAGTAAAAAAAAACACTCTACATAGGGTTCTATTATTTTGACAGCAAGAATAGTGCTGCATGCTGTGCCGCTGCCTAAAGTGACGGAAACCCCAATGGAAAGCCCTAATAAAGATGTGAATAGAGCCGAACACGAGCACTTTATTCATGTAAAATATATTATGGAACCAATTTCGCACCTGCTGATAATGATAATGTCTATAGCGGGTTGTCAGACAGATAGGCAGCATTACGTGTCTGGCAGACACTCCCACTCTCTACCTACGGCCCTCCAGCTGTTGCAAAACTACAATTCCCATCATGCCTGGACAGCCAAAGCTTTAGCTTTGGCTGTCCAGGCATGATGGGAATTGTAGTTTTGCAACAGCTGGAGGGCCGCAGGTTCCCCCTTCCCTGTATTATAGAACAACAATAAGATATAAGTCATCACATATCACCAACAAAAGTGCGACCGTAATAATAAACAACGCACAGAAGTGACATCACTATAGAAAAAGATATCTATGTATAGACACAAGAGGAACAAGTGCTAAACAGCTGCATGGGTATTTCATAAGGCACCAGATGGCCATCCAGAACATGTTTACAGCACCGTGTGAACCTCGACATGGCGGACTACTTCACAGATTCGCATATTAAGAAATGTTGGGGTGGGAATCGATGAAACGGCAGAAATATTTTAAGAAAACATGTTATGAAATAAGAAGCCTCTGCCCGAGCTCCGCCGGTGTAAAAAAGGAAACAGATCTAGGAAGATTTTAGTTGCCGTGGTAACAATCAACAAATGAAATTATTAAGCGCTCCGAGTTCTGTTCCCATGGCAACCAACATGTCTCCCAGGTTTCATTCATCGGCGAGATATTTTCAGTAAGGCAAAATTAAGAAAAACATGTGAAAGGAATCAATTTTTACAGGTAAGTAGGTGTAACTATGTGCTGGCGGCTCGGAGAATGGGAAAGGACGGCGAGAAGGAGAGTGGAATAAATCAGCGGTTTTAAGACTTAATAAAAAATTTCATATTTTGCTTTTCGACACTTAAATGTTGCAATTTTTTACCTATTTATAGCAATAACAAAAGATAAATTAAAAAAAAAATTGTGATTGTTTTACCCCCAAAATTGGTGCTCCAGGAATGGCAAAACGACAATGTTTTTGGTAGAAGTTTTTATTCCAACCCATTTAAAGGGATTGGGAAAATATGGCTGCTTCCTTCCAACAGCTGGTTATGTATAGCATTTCATCTTAGTCCCTTTAACTTTAATGGAGTGAAGCTGCAATACCATACCGTGACCTGTGAACAAGGGTGGTGCTGTTTTTGGATGGAAGCAGCCATGTTTTTCTAATCCTGGAAAACCCCTTTAAAAAAGGCACGCTGCTTACGGTATATATAGCAATATCACAATGCTGTATACTCTTATTACTGAAACTAATACCTTTAGCCAAAAGAGGGTTCAACACATGCTGAGGGGTTGTAGAAAATCCTATGCAGATCCATCAACAGACTGCTGTTTACTGCACCTTGTATTCATCAGCACCTACTCTAAAGATCACATTAATAGAGCTTGTGCTATGCTGACAGACGTACACCTCTATTTAAAAACCCTCCTTGAAGGAATATTCCCATAGTAATACTTGTAGGGTTTGTCCAGTTAAATATTTTTGCAACTATATTCATTTAGCAAACGTGCCTCTTTCTCCTTATATGCTGCTCCTTCCCTTTTATTGTTGACAGCTTGTTGTCTTGGTTACCGACCACTACTTTGCTATAAAACAGTGGTCTGACTGCCAGTCAGTGACTTGGGTGGTCAGTGAAATGGCATACTATATTGCATTATATCTGATATGAACTTGTACAATAATTTAAAGGGGCACTCCGGCAAAACTTTTTCTTTTAATCGACTGGTGTCAGAAAGTAAAACAGATTTGTAAATGACTTCTATTTAAAAAATTGCCAGTCTTACAGTACTTATCAGCTGCTGTATGTCCTGCAGGAAGTGGTGTATTCTCTCCTTTCTGACACAGTGCTCTCTGCTGCCACCTCTGTCTGTGACAGGAACTTCCAGAGCAGGAGAAGTTTTCTATGGGGATTTGCTACTGCTCTAGAAAGTTCCTGACATGGACAGAGATGGCAGCAGAGAACACTGTGTCAGGCTAGAAAGAATACACCACTTCCTGCAGGACATACAGTGGCTGATAAGTACTGGAAGACTAGAAATTTTTAAATAAAAGTAATTTACAAATCTGTATAATTTTTTGATACCAATTAATGTGAAAAAAAAATGTGATCTCCTTTTACCAAGTAAACAGAATCTAAAAAAAATTGGAGAGGTTTTGCATAACACTGGGACCAAAGGATATCGTAACATAAACCTGCAGCCAATAAAATTGTAGTGATGACAGTGGCTGTGCAAGACTAATGCAGATAAGGCCAGACGCTATTCTCTGAAGAAATAGAACCACTCTTACGATATAAAAAAAAAAAAAAAGTAAAAAAGCTATTTTAAATGCTTATCATTCGACGTAGACTCTCTGGAGCCCATAAAAATTCGTCCATGAATTATGCAGCGAGAAATTGTTGCATAAAACATTGATTGTACCTTACAAGAGAGATGTGCTGGCATACGCTGGGATTTTAAGCAAAACTGGATTAGCTAGACAGTCATTGCAATCCAAGTGTTACTATTAACATACAGATTTTCAAAAATTATCTCCCCCCAGTAACTTTTTTCTCAGTTCCTGTAACAGATGCAAATGGAGATAAAATCCTGGCACCAAATGAAAACTTATTACGAAATCAGAGTCCTAACGACCCGCTAATGAGGACGGTGATTAGACGAGCCGCGGGACCTGCCGGTGACATCATCACACAAAGAGAAATATCATGCTTGAATTAACTTCAAGCCTCTCCCTGGCAGCAGACAACACGGTGTAACTATCCATTTTATACCTGAAGGGGGTCCCTCAAGGACTACTTAATACACAGGGTATACAGGCATGGCTGGAAAACTATTTTTTACTTGGCATCCTGGGCACAAAGAGGCAGACACTATTACCTTGTAAAGGAATATCACAGTTTTCCTGAACAAATGGCTATAAAATATTACAGAAAAGCAAAGCTTTTAAAGGGATTCTATCACCGTGAAAATGCTACCTAATCTATCACCTACATGTTATAGAGCAGGAAAAGCTGAGAAGATTGATATATATCTTCATGGAAAAAGATTCAGAATAACTTGTAATTTACTAGGTAAAATCTCTGATGTTTCCAGGCTTAAGAGTCCAGTCCATTGAGTGACACCGCCCACTGGACTCCTTAACACAGAATGATCAGGAATTTCACTCAACATGTTACAAGTTATACTGATTCTTTTCCCATAAAGATATATATTAATCTGCTCAGTTCTTCCTGCTCTATAACACAATGGTGATAGATTAGATAGCGATATCTTGGTGATAGGTTCCCTTTAAGCAACACTGGATTAGAGAATTTGTAAAATGACAAAAAAATAAACATAAAACGTCACTGTTGTCTCAAGAGAAAGCACTCTCCTTTTCTACACTGGTTTAGGAAAACTATTTTCAAATACTATGTTAGTGAATTATGGAGGCAGGATAAATTATAGCCTCCCCCCCCCCTTTCTGGAGGACCCAGCATATTCATGGATTTTATATGGTTAGGCCACTGATTTTAACAGGAACAATGTATTGCTTAATTCCTCAAATGGGGGCACTACATGGATAGTAAACACTCCTCCAATAGAAGATCTTAAAATCAGTTCATGGGTTAAGTGGATTTGCCAAACTGTTCAGGTTCGGCAACATTCTCAGAATCTGAACGCTTGACATTTGACTGTGGAGAAGCTGGATGCTGTCCTGGAAAAAATTGAATACAGGCATTGCCTAATTGGTGGAGGAAGGATTTGGTTTATCCTATAGGCAAAGCCAAACAAAACAGTTTCCGATCAAATATGGCAGTGGGAAGGATCGGGATCAGAAAAGATAAGCATGCGGCTGTGCCCACCAGGAGGCGCAGTATTCTAACGGGAGCAGAGCTTTACACCAGCATTACATCATTCCTCAAAAAGTCACCTTGGCTTTAGAGTTGTCACAAATCCGCATATATTCACATATTCACAAATCATTTTTTGTTATGAGAGTGACGGAAATTTAATTAAGATGCTCAGCTTTAGATTTGGGGTTGGTATTTCGGGTGCCCAGGGCGGCGGACACAAACCGGACTGTTTAATTTATTTCAGTTTGACAATGTTAGAAGTTCTATCGCCGGATTTTATAAAATACGACATCGAGAATTTTCAAGCCAATTATGTTGTAACTTCGGGGCTTTATATCAGTTTCTTATTAATAGTGGCTTTCCACTTGAGAAAAAATGACCATATTAAAAAAAATGTATAAAGTCATTGTCAACTTCTGCATTTTAAAGAATGCTGGCATTCAAAATGTCCACTATGTGTGGATAGTTACATCTTAGCTTCCCTATCTTACTCGAGCAGATGGTTTAAAAGGGTTCTCCTTCTGTAAATAATATATATAAAAAAAATACTGTACTAAGTATTAAAATACCTTTAAGTGAATGTCTACCAATGAATACCATCTAAATAGGTACACATTCTTCATTTAGAGATACATTTTCTGACACACAGGTCCAAATCCTCTGCATAGATGTAAAAGATAACAAAAGATAACATTCTAGCTACCTTCAGCCACCATGAAAAGGAGCTTAAAGATTTATTATTTTTTTTTTATTTAAAAAAAAAAAAATCCCATACTCACCTGCCCTGATCTCCCAATAGCTGCAATTCCAATGGCTCAAGGTCCTTTCTGATTCTTCCTGCTTCCAATGACGTGTCAATCCTTATAATCACTAGCTACAGCAGTCACTTGAGCAGGCACTTCTTGCAAGGTCACTACATCAGAAGTAGAAAGAAAGCAAGAGTACTGGAGATTGTGAGCCATTGGAATGGCAGAAAACAGGGGATCAGGGTAGGTGAGTATATTTTATTTTTATTTTTTGCAGAGTCCCTCTGGGGGGGGGGGATTCATCCCTGGACAGCGCTTCTTTAAGAACACAGCATCCTTCCTTCTCCAGATGATACTGCCCTCTTTATCAGAAATATAAAGAGGGAATATTTTATTATTTCTGTTTTCCTGGTTTACGCTTCTATGTCATGATGTCTGACTCATCCAGTGCCTGAAGGGGTGATTATCATCCATGACGCAGATTTTTTTGTGTATAGTCACATCACTGTGATAAGCAGCAATTACCTGCCGCAAAAAATGACAACACAGACACAGAAGGGCCGTCAGCTGAGCGTACAAGGTATTCATACTGAGAAATATATTTCTCTATACTACAGCCATATCTACCAATTTTAATACCATTCACCAAAAACTAATTTTTATGACTGTAAGATCCACATTTTAATTTTAATTGAGAAAACCTTGCCACTTAAATGTCAGGTTATCACAGTCCACAATCCTGTGATAATGAATAGTAAAAATTCCTTGTATACTTTAAAGGTGTTGTCTGCTTTGAACTATCTCTATTTGTAAATATGATCCCTTGACAATGCAAATTGATCACTAAAAGCGCCTGTGCACCTCCAATAGCTGTTGGCCAAATGATCGTTCACCTGACAATTCTCTCTCCCATGATCCCAATATACATAAACATTCCTGTGTTCTCTATGGGGGAGGAGAGCTCTGGCGCCAGGTGAGGGTCAAATTTGCCACCACTGCCGTCAGTGTAAAGTGTATGGGGACCTTTAGTGTTCCCTTAATGGGACATCCAGCAGTCAGCTGTAATCTGTAGGGAAAGTTGCCAGTAAGTGTTCAATCTCCCTGCAGCACCACCACAGGAAGAATGAAGCATTACACACCATCTAGTCAAATTTTTTGTTTGGTTGTGCAGGACAGGACAGTTCAGGTCCTTCAGAGTGAGGGACGCTCTTTGTAAGGGTGTGTTCACACTGCATTTTTGCAATCCGTTTTTTTTTAACGGACAAAAAAATAGTGTCAGCAACGTTTTTGTGTCCATCGAAAAAAAACGGATCCATTTTGATCCGTTTTTTTTTAGAATGGAAGTGAATGGAAAAACGGATCAAAACGGATGCGCACAAATGCAAAAAAACGGATGAAAAAACGCATTGCAAAAACGCTGTGTGAACCCAGCCTTACCACTCTTGTCAAGAAATGAGGATACTCAAATCGACTCTGTACCGGCACCTTCCCACCCCTAAACAACTTGGACCAGGCTGTGGAGCTCCTTACACTGTGCCTTACACGGTTCCTTACACCTTACACGGTTCAGGAGTCAGCCTGTCTCTTGGTGCCGGTATTTGGAAGAAATAAAATTTTTATCAATGTGGCAGTCAAAAAGGCGTGGCCTAGAGCCTCAGTGCCCTAGGCCCGTGGCGCCTCTCTTCCCGACTCCCTTCATTTTCAGAATGTCCGTGGGCTGGATGGAGGTGGGGAGAGAGGCGCCGCAGACATAGGGCACTGATGCTCTAGGCCAAGCCAGTTTGACTGCCTGCTCCCTCACACCGCATTGATAAAAGTCATTTTTCTTCTAAATACCGACACTGGGAGACATGCTAACCCCGGAATCGAGAATGGCGTGAGTACCTCTACATTGTGGTTACACCTGTTTGGGGGTGGAAAGGTGCTAGTACACAGTTGCTTTAAGAGTGGACCACATATTAACTCAAGTTTATAAAAGTTGGTTTTCCAAACTAGACAAACCATGTATAGCATATGGCTTTACTAAAAAATAAAACTGGAATGGGGTCTGTTCCAAATTCGGAGGAAGAAAAACTGTGGGTAAGCGAAGATGGGAACTTGAGCTGCTAGCCAAATTACTAGACTATCTGTTTCTCTTATGGCTCTACTAGGTATTGCTCCCACCTAGCCAGTTCCTGCTCCACACTGATGAGGGGTAACACCCCGAAACAGCTATCTGTTGATGTATACCTGGCCTTGGTTTTTCCCTTGCCATTACATTGACTTATAGGGCCACTTAATATGGTGGTTTTAGTGGTTTCCTTACAGGATCCACCCCTAGGCTGGGTCCTTCCCGGGGAGATATGTGTCTAGTCCTGTGTTTTGAGACTCTTCAATGAGGCTTCACGGGCTCTTCTTTTGCATAGACTGCCGATATAGGATTTATGTCACGTTCATCACGCAATGTGAATACGTCTCAAGCTCAATTTCTTTAGATTACAGGCATGAATCCAATCCCTATATTTAGTTCATTACGGCAAATCATGGGTGAAATCCACAGTACAACACATCAATATTCCCATTCTGCATCTCTACAAGGTTAAGAGAAGTCCAGTCGGAAAATAGAGCATCATCGGCGCTTACATCCTGCTCGGAAAAATCCAGCGGTTAAATAGTGATTAACACCTGTCCTTAGGTATAGAGGGATTGAGGCTACAAAAATCCTAAATATGCAAATAAAATGGATTAATATTCTGCCGAGGAGAAACCCAGCTGAGTGTAATGTGTCAGAGACTTGGGGAGAATAAGCTTTCCATTTGTAATAAAATGACTTGCCAGCCTCCCACAACTTTAAGTTCCCTCCGCATAAAGTAAGGCCGCCAATTCACTTAAAAACCACCTTGCTGAATACCTGTATAAATTCTCCTGAGATCCGGCGTCTTCATATCAAGGCAATGAGATTTTCTCTACTTGGATGATCACTCGCTTACAGCCAAATGAAGAGCTCGAAATTCTATGGAATTTAGATGTTTATTTCTGGCAGGAAGCGACTGATTTTTTTTCTCCCCTGATATAACAGATACAGGATTTAATTTATTCCGAGAATTGGCTTCTAAATAATTGCAGATCTTCAGTACAGACTCCATAGGGAATGGTTCAGGTATGAAGCTAACGTTAGGGAACTCCTCCTAATAGCGGCAGATGTTACAGGGCGGTATTCCATATATCACTGCTCCGGGCCAGATGTTGCTTTGTAGTGAAGGGGACTGTATAGCATTCACATAAAAAGGCAAAAAAAAAATATAATTTTTTTTTTTTTTTTTTTTTTTTTATTGGTGGGTGTCCAGATGCTGAGAACAAATGGGGGAAGAGCTGGATTGAGCACAGTTTTATCCCCTTTTTCTCGCTGCTATGTATGGGCTCCATAATATTTCTATAGACTCCATACATAGCAGCAAGGAGGGCGGAGATTCTAACCATTCATTCTGGCAATCCTTGGGGTCTCAGCGCTCGGAACCCTACTGATATGTCTATAGAATGTCAAAGCTTTTCTGAAATAACATTTACATTTTAAACTCTGCTACATATCCAAAAATGTGGGTTTCCTATGTGCACCGCAACCTTCCATAACCCAACATCCACTAGTCTTAAGGTTCCCATACACCATATAGACTTGCCGTTGGTATAAGGTGTATGGGTCTTTCCAGATCTTCCACAGATAATGTCAGTGGAGATAGGGGGTGGGCATGATGTAAAATCCCTTCATGACCCCTTTGTTATGGGGGAGATAAGTCGCAGCCAGAGCTCTCTTGCTGTAGCCTAACCCTCCCCATAGAAAAAACAGGAACATTCTGCCATGCCTGCGTTTAGGGGTGATGAGGGCCAAATGGGAGGGTTATCTGGCGACCAGACAATCACTCAGCCGTCATTGAAGCCACTAGGTCAGAATACCACTCTGAGTCTCAGGCAAAGCATGTCCTCTACGAGGGCTTCACTTTGGGCCTACAAGACTTAGCTCTTCAAGCAATGCTTTACAGGAACTTATCAGTAAGAAAATTCTGATCCCTGCCCTAAAGGGGTGGCCACATTTAGCAAAATGTGCTAACTAGGACTGTGTCCAGTCTGGCACAGTGCTCTCTGCTGCCACCTCTGTCTGAGACAGGAATAGTCCAGAGCAGGAAGTAATTTAACTCCTTTTTTCCCCTCCGGAGTACCCCTTTAATTCCACTGCAGAAAAATAGAGTTTTGAGTACGATTTGGATTATCAATTTAGAATTCACTGCACATTTCTCTACAGCAAATCTTTTAATCACAGCCGTTCAATCCCCCAAAAATTATACAGAGAGGAGTTAAAAATGCAATATGTTTTATTCTAATTGTTTTCCTTTTCTGAAAAATAAAAGCTTTACTTAAAAAACATCCAACCACTCTGCACGCTCCCACCGCTACAGATAGGTATAAAAAACAACTAATGGCAATGCCGCAGATACCAATGAAGAATAACACAAATGTAAAACAACAAAAAGGAGATAAATGGTTCAAAAATAACCCGGGAATCCCACTGCCTGCCCCGCATCTGTGTCCATAACTCCTGTCGAGAAGTAAGCAGATATAGTACAAAGCCTTAATTGACTGCCAAACCTACATATGCCGTCACCAGCTGACACACGCCGGCTATAGAAATGATGACTCGCTGTTAAGTTACTGATAAAGAAGAAAAATACATTGAGTTGAACTTGGTGTGTTCAGTCACCATTGAATCTGTGATGTGGAGTGGGATCATCGGGTAAAGATGAGAAGGTTTCTTCTCCCACCGCTAAGATATAAAGAAGTAGAAGTTCTACTCGGTAGTCGCTATATCACAGGGTTCATACAACAGTGACTATTCAAAGTTACCAGTATGTGACAATGCGCCTAACAGGAGCTCTCCGAGAAGTACCAATGGTGCACTATACATGTGGGAGATGCTGAGAGAAATGCGGAGATACGATCACTTAAAGCTATAGGCCCAAAGCTTGAGGCTGCACTACTGAGAGATTCTCATAACAACAAGCCACCTCTAGCTTCCCGTCTGTCAAGAGGCCTTGTGTGAGTTCCAACCTTGAAAGTATTGACGCCCTACCTGGTGTGAATAGTGGCAGCTATATGTGTGATGTCATTCAAGGTCTCCATGACAACATTGTCAGACAGAAAATATCTTCAGAATATCCTCTCAGGCTTTTGACAGTCTACGGCTGTAGCCATGTTTTCCAGACAGCCTTAGGGTACGTTCACACTGAGTAAAATGGGCGGAATTCCGCCTGTCTCAGTGTGTCATAGCATCTCTATGGGAGAGCGCCAAGTGACATGTCTGCAACTGAGATTCGCACATCTTTAAAATAGATAAATTGGAGTGTTTGACTGCAACCCTGCACCATGGTTGAGGGATGCTGCTGGGTTGTCATGGCAGCCCCTGTGCTGATGAATGTCCCCAGGTCTGCCATGTTCTTACTCCGATTAGGCCTTTACATAAAGGGAACCTGTCATCACTTATGGGGGCAATCTACCAGCCAGCTTCTGCCCACCCCACCCGACTACGCCGATAATGTAGTTGGTCTGAAGGTATCATGTTATAAAACAGAAGACGCTAAGCAGATTGATATACAGTTTTGAGGGAAATATTACACACTAATTAATCATTTATTCATGTATATTTTTGCTCATTCTGGGCCATATCGTCCAGTGGGCGGTCCTCAGTGATTGTCAGCTCTCTCTATACTAACTTAAAGGGGTACTCCAGCGGGGGGGGGCACTTTTCTGCTGGGACGGTGGTTCCCGGCCGCTTCCGGGTGTCTGACGCGGGCCCGAGACGTGACGTCTCAGGTCCGCTCAGCCACTCAGTGACAGAGGCGGGATCTGAGCGGACTTGAAACGGATCCCGCCTCCTTCACTGAGTGGCTGAGCGGACGTGAGACGTCACGTCTCGGGCCCTCGTCAGACACCCAGAAGCGGCCGGGAACCGGGCCCCGGAGCGCCGCGATGCGGGACCTGCGAAGAAAGGTCGGCACTTGCTTCCACCCATTATTATGCCATGTAATACGACCTTAAAGGGGTACTCCCAGCAAAAAAAGTGCCCCCCCCCACCCGCTGGAGTAACCCTTTAAGGTCTTATTACATGGCATAATAATGGGCAGAAGCAAGTGCCGACCTGTCAGATCCGCGCTTGCTTCCCCCTCATTCCCCACTCGCTGCTTGTGCTATTACACACACATAAACAGCGAGCAGGGAGCAGCAGGAGGGGCTGGCCGATCAATCCTCAGATCGTTTAAGCTGCCCATTGAAGTCAGCGGTGGTCTGCTACCGCAGCTATTGCACATAGTGACAAGTGGCAGATTGTTGCTGACATGAACAAGATTTTTCAACACACAGTATTGTGTGGCCTTTAAACATGTCCTATTACATGAAACGATGATCGGCCTGTACGGTCAATAATCAGTTATCGTAAGGTCGATGATCGTTCATGTAATGCCTCTTTAGACAGATAGCTGTCAACTTTGCTACTTAGCCCAGAAGGAGCAGAGTTTTATATTAATAAATTACAAGTTATCCTGGGACTCTCCCCACAAAACTATATATATATATATATATATATATATATATATATATACACACACACACACATATCAATGTGCTCAGCTTCTCCTCTAGAACATGCTGCCTGCAGATTGGACTCCATTGTGACCAGTCCCCTTATTATACATGTCTCCCGGATTAGATATAGAGAGAGATCTATCAATGATGGCTGGCGGGGTGAGCAGAAGCTGCTGGAGAATGCCATGATGACTTGTAGTTCAGGCAGCATGAAAGTGATGACAGGTTCCATCACATATTGTATTGCTACTTCATCTAAAATACCTTCATATCAGAATTTTTTATAAGGTTAATGAATAAAATGGATTCCCATAATACACAGTTTTTATAGTTTTTATACAACAAAACAAATAGATGCTCATACAGTATAACCCCAGGTGAGTACATGAGATGCGTATACTGTATAACTATAAAATGCAGCGCTCCCAGTACAGGCCAGTATGCAGGTGGCACTGCCAAGAAGCAGGCCGTAAATTCACTTTGAGGATACAGAACTGACAGCTTCAGTGACTCACTCATCTCTCTTTAGGACACAAATCAGGTGTACAGTCCTCCCCATATGTAGTTTGTGGTATGGTTTCAGTCCTCCCCTGACATTTATCAGAGGAGAGGCACCGATAAAACCCACTAAGAGGAGATGAAACGAGAAACTAGAAGGAAGTTATGGTTTCATTACACAGCACAGGGCTCCCTACGTGATCGCCAAGCTCTCATACCGAACTCACAGCAGAGACTACAAAGTAAATTATTCTTTATTTTCATGAAATCAAAGTCATTTGGAGAGGTTTAGCTCTCCTGAGAAGTCGCTTGTTAGTATTTGGTACTTTTATATTTTTATTTTAGGGAGAAAGAGCTATTGCTTCCCCTGGAGTGTCCCTATACACTGCGTATACTGTCAGAGACATGCAATTTTAAAAGCAGTAGGAGCCTGTTCACACTACCGAATCAGCGCTGAAAATCCACTCGGAACCCCCGCCAGCGGACTCCCGCTCGGAATCCCGTCTGCTATCTCGTTAAATGGGAGGCCTCGGGGGTTCAGAGCGTAATTTCGGCGTGAACAGGCCCTAAAGCTGGGCATATATGCTAGATATCTGCTTATATGGGAGGCAGCTATCTCTCCTTTTCCTCTAATATATGTACGCTCGGCTGAGTGTGCATGTGCTCTGAATAGAGAAACGGGACTAAATTGTTGCCAGTCATCTCTGGCAGTAGATGAACTCAACAAAAAAAAGGTATCAAGCTTGTTGAAATCTAACATGGATGACCAACCTGTCCCCAAACATCAGGGAAGAACTGGAGTACACATACATCAGAGATGGCACAATGTGCAGAGTTCTAAGAAAACATACCAGCCTATGTACAGAATATACATAAAGAATTACTTTGCAAATACATTATATGTTACTTCTCTTACATTATGTACGGTAGTCCAGAGCTGCAATCACAGTTCTGCTAGTTGTCATGAAAAATAGTCAATGAGCTCAGTTTGGCTTCCTTAATATAGTGTTATAATGAATTTTAATGAATTATAATGAATACACTTTACTAAATTAAAACTTGGGCCAACAATGTTGGGGAATTTTACCTCTGCAGCCTGAAGAACTGTGAATGCAGCTCTGGAGTATAATACAGTCTGTAATGTCATATAATTGGCATGTGTAATATACGGTTTCCTTACATTTCCTACATCCCTACTTTCCAGCATTGGGAAAATGGCAACTATTGGGGCATAATGAGAGTTGTAGTTTTACAATAGTTGGAGAGCCACAGGTTGGAAACACTATGATATATCCAATGAGTCTTCTCGCGACACTTATACCCATTTACATAATAAGGCATGAGTAGAGATGAGCGAACTTATGATACGTTCGGATTCAAACAAACCGGAAAGCTCGGTATTTAAATCCTGGTGGTATTTGAATCCTAGGAGAGTCCATCACTCGGCTATCCTTTCCCAGCCCATAGGGTTCAATAGAGCGGCAGGTGCATGTCTGACCACCACTTCTTATATTTGTAGAGATACCAGCTGTCGGACCTCCACCGATCAGACACTCCTCCTATAGAGGATGGGTGTCTTTTGTGGGCACACCCCTTTAAGCTACCCACTTTGATCTGATGTGGACATATGTTTTAACTCCAACCAGAATGAATTCTGTTGCGATTCTTAAACCCATTCAGTGATGAAGTTTCTCCCAATTTTTTACCATTGAAAAAAGATAAACATGCCACTTTCTTCCTATGATCTAACATTCGCCTATAAAATATCAAAGTCCTGTCAGTTTATTGCATTTTCTGGGCCTCCTCGTAATAAGTCAAATGGTACAGAAAAGGCCGGAGAAAAACACACTCTGAATGGAAGAAAAAAAATAAATAAGAGATGTGTGGTTGGGTATTTGAGCCAAATTGTGATCAAGAGAAAGCGTTCTTCCTGTGCCTGATCCCCCTAATGAGACATAAGGATGTGTACACTCTGACTGACCTCCTCCTCCAGCCTTTGATGTGCGTCAACAAGTGAACAGTTTACAAGTTATAGTCTCTTTATAAGAAAATAAAAGTCCTGACGGAACATGCGAGTCCCCTCTAACGCCACGGACCAGCAACTCAGGAAAGAAAAGCCACACAATGTAGAATACACATTAAACATGACAACATAAAAGGCAGAAAATTGCCCAATTAGACCCATAATGGCCCAATCTTCAAATAAAACGATCACCATTGATATCCAATTACAAAGTACCACAATACAGAGGGAAGAAACCCTCTGGGGCATTACGTAACCTGGAAAAGTATTATGTCATGGATTGCCGTATAATCTAATTCATCAGGTATGAAGATGTAACCATTACCTAACTATCTACAAATGGGTAAACAATTAAAGGATCACGTCTATGAAAAATAGATGTCAGGTGTGTTGTGAACTGGAAGGCCACCATGACAGAACCAATCTGGATTTCTCGCATATGATGCTCCAAAAATAGGACCAAGCAGTGGATACAATAACGCTTTATGTATATAGCCTTTAAAAGGTTCTAAAAAAAATCCTGTTTGTAACGCCACACTTAACGCGTGAAGTTATAGGGGATGGTAGCAGTCACACCTGGATCCTAGAGCTAATAAAAACACAAGTATTAAAAATGGTAGATAATGTGCCCTGTATAAGAGTTTTATTGGGGCATCTGAGACCCTGCACCCATAAAACATCTTGACAACTTTCAAATATTTGAATATAAAGCACACCTGTCATTTCAAATGATTGTTAAGTATAAACTGATGTGTGTACATGAGGAGCAGCACTATATAGACTTAAGGCCCTATTTCACGGGTCGTTTACGGACGATAATCGTTCCGTGGAATAGGGCCTTTACAATGCTTGTGATCTGACCAGCAAACAAAGGTAGTTGCTAAGCTTATTTTTCAGAGTGGATGAGGGAGGAGAAGCTTGATAACGGGTGTAAGAAGCATTTTTGTCTGATAAGATATATTACAAAGTTTATTATATTTACTGGAACTATGATTAATGCCAAGTTTATATAAATGAAAGTGTTTATTTATATTCTTTACTCATTGCAGGAGATCCCTACTGGAGGTTATTGAATGACAAACATTCATTATCTAGAGCCGAAGGCCACAAACCAATACAGACTTATACAGTTGTTTACACACTATAAATGGAGACCTTGCTATCCCTATCATCCCTATCCACTGACAACAAACACTTCTTGAAAACTCCACCAGCTAAGAACTTATTCTGGACCAAAACTGACCCACAGTGTGGATTCTTGTCCACCAAAGTGTGCAGACCTGGGCTATAAAACCATAAACCCATATAAAGTACAAGGCATAAAGAAGGCTTCTGTTTTATAGACTATGACCCTAAAATAGGAAGATAATATAAAAGGTATAGTCAGGAATGCTTAGCTTTTATTTGATCTGTACAAACCTTGGGCAAACATTGTGTTATTGTTTCAGCCGCCGTTTTTGGTTATGCGGTGACTTATTAATGTTGTATTAATTATATTATATTGTATCTCCAGGTTATTTGTTAACTCGATAATGCTGACTTATGATTTCTTCAACTTAAACCAATATGAGCAGATACTAGGTAAACACGGATGACACCACCAAGCACATTCTAGTTGGACATAGCCACAGTTTCACATAGTTCAAAAGTCAATGAGACAGTATAAGACAGTATCAATATATATATATATATATATATATATATATATATAGCGCCAGGCACAGTGACAATCCCTTTAAAGGTAAACTAACAGCCATCTTCAAGGGAGACGCTGCAAAAGGTGAATATTGGATCTGCAGAATAGACCATATAAATGCAGACGACTATAAAACTGGGAAAAAAATTCAAAAATTTTGATCAGTCAGGATCTAAGCTATAAGACCCCCACTGATCACTAGAACAAGTGGGGAGAAGTATGTAGTAGAGCACTTCTCTCCCTGTCACAGGGTCATTCAAACTAATGGGTCTGTAGTGAACAGCCTACGGAATTTGTAAAAGAAACCTTAAAGGGGTTATCCAGCGCTACAAAAACATGGCCACTTTCACCCTACTGTTGTCTCCAGTTTGGGTGGGGTTCTGAAACTCAGTTCCATTGCAGTAAATGGAGCTTAATTGCAAACCACACCTGAACTGGAAACAACAGTAGGGGGAAAAGTGGACATGTTTTTGTAGCGCTGGATAACCCCTTTAAAGGGGTTATCCATGCTTGCTTCCAGAAACAGTATCACCCCTCTCCTCAGTTTGGGTGTGGGGTTTTGCAGCTAAATTCCACTGAAGTGAATAGAGCTGTATTATAATACCACACACACAACCTAAGGACAGGGGATGGTGCTATTTTTGCAAGAAAGTAGCTGTTTTTTTCTAATCCTGGATAACCTCTTTAGGGTAGCTTCACACGTACTGACTCGCAGCGGTAATAAGCTGCGAGTCGGCTAGGTCCTGGCAGATCACTTTCACTACATACACACAGCGGTCTGAACGACCGCTGCGTGTATGTAAATCTGCCGGCCGCTTAACCCATTCTGTTGCAGCCCGGCTCCCGCTCCGCTCCCGCTCTGTATACATTACCTGTCCTCGCTGCACGGGGTCCCGGCGTACTGCTCTTCCGCCCGGCCAATCAGTATGTTGCCCTGCCGCAGCCACTGATTGTCCGGGCGGGAGAGCAGTACGCTGGGACCCCGTGCAGCGAGGACAGGTAATGTATACAGAGCTGGAGCGGGAGCCGGGCGGCAGCTGAAGGGGTTAAGCGGCCGGCAGATTTACATACACGCAGCGGTCGTTCAGACTGCTGTGTGTATGTAGTGAAAGTAATCGGCCAGGACCTAGCCGACTCGCAGCGTTATTAACGCTGTGAGTCGGTACGTGTGAAGCTACCCTTAATGTAAATGTTTGTGCCGCTACTAAAAGCCAAAGGTCAGCTTTAGTCCCGATGTAACATACTACAGTTTTCATGTCAGGCTAGCCTTCTACAGTAGCTGCCCTCCTCCAAAATGAGTCCCCCCCCACACACACACACACACCACCTCTGTCCTCAAGTTCTGTGCGGTATTACAACTCAGCTTCATTCACTAATGGAACTGAGCTGTAATACCACATACAAACTGAGAACAAATATGGCGCTGTTTCCAGAAAAAAAGCTTTTACGTTTCTCTGGAATTCTGGACACCATCCTAAATAAATTTTAGGGGGACTAAAAATAAATAAATAAATCGTAATCTATATTTTTATAGAAAACCTAAAATAAATGTTTAGATTTATATGTACTATACATATTGTGACAGCTATGGGTATACTAAATGCGTGAATGTTATATTACTATATGTGTGTTCTACAAATATTTGTGTTTGTTGTGTTTTACTTTTATAGATGCATTTAGATAGATAGATAGATAGATAGATAGATAGATAGATAGATAGGTAGATAGAGATAGATGGAGATAGGAGATAGATAGATAGATAGATAGATAGATAGATAGATAGGTAGATAGATAGGAGATAGATAGATAGATAGATAGATAGATAGATAGATAGATAGATAGATAGAGATAGGAGATAGATAGATAGATAGAGAGAGAGAGAGAGAGAGAGAGAGAGAGATAGATAGATAGATAGATAGATAGATAGATAGATAGGAGATAGATAGATAGATAGATAGATAGATAGATAGATAGATAGATAGATAGATAGGTAGATAGATAGGAGATAGATAGATAGATGGAGATAGGAGATAGATAGATAGATAGATAGATAGATAGATAGATAGATAGATAGATAGATAGGAGATAGATAATAGATAGATAGATAGATAGATAGATAGATAGATAGATAGATAGGAGATAGATAGATAGATAGATAGATAGAAGACAGATAGATAGATAGATAGATAGATAGATAGATAGATAGATAGATAGACAGATAGATAGATAGATAGGAGATAGATAATAGATAGATAGATAGATAGATAGATAGGAGACAGATAGATAGATAGATAGATAGATAGATAGACAGACAGATAGATAGACAGACAGACAGACAGTGGGAGAGATTTATCACACATGGTGTAAAGTGAAACTGGCTCAGTTGCCCCTAGCAACCAATCAGATTCCACTTTTCATTCCTTACAGGCTCTTTGGAAAATGAAAGGTGGAATCTGATTGGTTGCTAGGGGCAACTGAGCCAGTTTCACTTTACACCATGTTTGATAAATCTCCCTCAGTTCATAACCCTATTACACATACTGACCACCTACTTTTGGACCTATATATATATATATATATATATATATATATATATATATATATATATATATATTTATTTTCATATTTTGCCATATTTGTTCTATATTCTTCCACGACCTTATAGTGCCATACTTATACATGCCAGCATATTGTGCCTCTGCATAGTAATGTGCTCAGGCACCACTACTATACCCTAATAGGATGTTACAGGAGACAGCCTTGGGGTCCTTTGTCTGATCCGCGGCTGTCTCCATGGCGATGCCAGACACCGGCGTTTATGTTGCCAGGTCTGGGAATAACATATACAAGTATGACAGTCAGGTCTGAACCGGCACCGAGCAGGTTAATCCATGAGAAGGGAGGGTGGCTGTGTATTCCAGCCATCACATGAGCTCAGCGACAATGCTGGCGCAATCGCCTTGACGTAACAGTACCGAGGTGCCTCCATTATCTAAGGACATAGACATACGACTACATCAATAAAGGAGCAGGACATTGTGCTACTTAAGAACATCTCATAGAGAGAAGCAACATTTTGTCCACTGAAGTGTATCGTGATTATTGTTCAGGAATAAATCCGAGCAGAAGTGTGAGCGCTGCTCCGGACTATTTTTTTTTTACCTATTACAATCCCCATCACAAAGCAAGAAGAAGAAAAAAAATACATGGCTTTCACAAAGCAGCCCCATCCATCAGTGGTTGTAAAATTCATGGACCTGTCAACATCCTTCACCAGTAACTTGAAACATTGTTCTCTACAGAATTGTTAGATAGAGGTTCCTTACCTGGGATAAAAAAAAAATGACAAATTGCAGAAAGGGAAAAAAATGAACAGCAAAGCCGGCAGTATCTGAGTGTAAATAAGACTCCGATCTGGCGTCTGCCATTATAATCCAGTCCAATCGGTGACAAGATATATGCGCCATGGAAGCCACTTAGGCTATATTTACACATGGCCGTTTTTATTGGAAGGTCATCATTTAACTGTAAGTAATGGCCATCATTATAAATAAAGGGCTGTTATTTACCATTAAAGCGGTAGTTCACAAAAAAATAAAAAAATTCCAGTCTTCCAGTACTTATCAGCTGCTGTATGTCCTGCAGGAAGTGTTATTCTTTCTAGTCTGACACAGTGCTCTCTGCTGACACCTCTGTCCGTGACAGGAACTGTGCAGAGCAGGATCAATTCCCCATAGAAAACCTCTTCTGCTCTCCAGACTGGAAAAATACTACTTCCTCCAAGACATACAGCAGCTTATAAGTACTGGAAGACTTGAGATGTTGTAATAATAAAATACAAATCTGGCACCAGTTGATTTAAAAGAACTTTTTTTTTCCCCGCTGAACTACTCCTTTAAATTATGGTCTTCCAATAAAATTTATTCACTGCCCAATAGAAAGACGTTTAGAAGTCCTAAAAAAATTAGAGAGTATCACTGTCTGCAGGAAACCTAAACTATAACTTTTATTAGATAGCTCTAAAAAACAAATGTTTACCCATTATGTGATACAACAAAAACATGAATGAGACAAAAATAAGCCATCACCAATCAAAAATAGATCAACAAAAAAACAAAAAGAAAGGGCCAACAGGAAATATGAGAAATCTGTTGCACCAAATAAAAAATAAAAAAAAAGCCACAATATCCCGGACTTTGGAAGTCCCTAAACCTATCCGTGTGTGAGAGGCTATCTCTAGTTTTTTTTTCCGTTCATACATTCATTCTAGTGAATGTTAAAAAGCTATTCCGGTGAGCTTTTTTTTACTTCTTAAGGGTGCGTTCACACCTACAGGATCTGCAGCAGATCTGCAGCAGATTTGATGCTGTGTTCAGTTATTTAAATAAAATCTGCTGCAGAAAATCAGCTGCAGATCCTGTAGGTGTGAACGCACCATTAATAAACATATATGAGTTTATAAAGGAAAAAAAATATTTATTTTTTTTCTAGACCCGGTACCAATACAATTACGTATCACAAGTGCTGCTGCATACAGATACTTCCCTGATGTCTAGTCTAATGCATGTTTACATTACACTAGGGGAAGCTGTCTGTGTAAGTAGCGCTACTGCCACGTTACCCTGTAGCAGCTCACACTAGTCTAATGCTAACACACATTAGAATGGACATCAGAGGGAGGCTCAGTATTTTGGGCAGCCCTGCAGTCCCCGACACAGCCAGTGGTGGCAGCAGAGGGGCTATGCAGCTAAGCTACTGAAGCCACTCAAAGTTGTTGTTTTTTTTAGTTTTGTTTTTTTAAGCCACTCAAAGTTTACACACATAGCTTCAGAAAGGTGCTGATTGTGGCACTGAAAGGTTGCTATTTTTGTTTTCTATGAGCCAAAATAAACCACTTTCATTTTATTCACTACTGGAGTGCCCTTACCCATTTTTTGGACTTCTAGACATCGCACTTTGGAATCCCCAGTGCTGGGGTGGCACCTGTTCACTCACACTTTGCCTGAGTGCCTGGGTTTTTGTAATATATACATATATATATATATATATATATATATATATATTTATTCCCCCCCGACTACTCCTTTAAGTAATGAGCAAGGCATATGCTGCGTTTACACGTAACGATTATTGGCCCAATCGTACGATTAGCAATGTCGGATTTACGATTTTTTTTTTTATAACGATCAGCGTTTAGACGGTACGATATATCGTACGAAAATTCGCACTGCGATCGTTTTGCGATCGTTTAAGCCTATCTCACACATTGGTTAAATCGGCGAACTGTTCACACGGAACGATTTGCGAATTTTTTGCGTACGATGAACGACGATTTGCTGACCTGATGAAAGATCACGATGTAAGATTTATCGTGCGTCGTTCGATCTTTCGCTGCGTTTATACGTACGATTATCGTTCCAATTCGACCGTTATCGCGCAAATTCGCACGATAATCGTTACGTGTAAACGCAGCAATAGACTACTGTATTCTTGTTGCTTAGTGTATAGGAGCAGGGAGTTGGCCTTTGACAGGCATGCATGCTCCTCTATGTACATTGTGTAAATTGGTGGTGGATACAGTAAGGGCCCTATTCCAGCGGACGATTATCGTTCAGATTATCGTTAAATCGTTCGAATCTAAACGATAATCGTTTGGTTGAAATGCAGTTAACAATTAACGACCGAACGAGAAATCGTTGATCGCTTTATAAGACCTGGACCTATTTTTATCGTTGCTCGTTCGCAAAACGTTCGCATTGAATAAGACATCGTTCGGTTGTTCGCAGTAGATACGAACACAATAGCGAATAAATAGCAAAGAAAAATGATCGCAATTACGATCATAAGTAACGATTATCGTTCCATGGAAATGAGTGAACGTTTTCAGGTCTGGCAATAGCGGTCGTTTGAGATCGTTAATCGTTAACGATTATGCAAACGATAATCGTCCAGTGGAATAGGGCCCTAAGACTTCTTTACTTTAGTACATTCCTAAATATGGATTTTGGAAATTTTTTACTTTTCTTTACAAGCAATAAAAGATTACGAGGGTGATCACTTAAAGAACTCAAATTGTATAGGACAATATGAGGAGAAAGATAAGTATAATACACATATCAGGATTACATCCAGCCCACGGCAGGGGCGATACTACTGGAATACTCATGTACTATTCATTAATAAATATATATTAAGCCTAAAAGACATATATTACTCCACAAAAATATCAAAGCTTTATTAGTGCACAAATATAGAAATGACGAAAAAAAATTGTGTTAAAAAGCCGTTTTCGAGAAAAAAATACAAGAAACTTATGTTGGTATAGGGCGGCTTATAGAGAAAAGACAATCTCTTGACATGGGTCAGTAATGCAACAATGACATACCCAGTGTGGTCAGAGTAATACGAGACCAAACTCAGCTGTGCTTAAGTAAAGCTATCACATCACATGGCACAACAGCTCATAAAAGCAAAGAATGTCCATCCAGGGCTATGGCCACCCAACAGCAGCAAAAGTCGGAATGACACAATGCGGCTGGAATTACACATGCAGTGTTTTTAGCCAAAGCCAGGGGCAGGTCACCACAAATTATAATAAAAAAAAATAATAAAAATTAAAAAAAAAAAAGAAATTTATTTTCTCTGTTAAAAAAAATATAAACTGGATTTTGGAAATTGGTCCCTCAACAACAAAAAGTCAACAAAAACTAAGAAAGTTACAGCTCTTGGTGACCCGAAATAGACTGGCCATTAGGCAGTTAAAAAAATGCAGGCAGACCATGGTACCAGTGACGTGGAAACAGCAAAGAATTGTAATGGAAAGTACATTAGAGTATGTGAAGCAATTTGGAGCTTACGTTAAGAGGTTGAAGAAAGAAAACCCTTAAAGGGGTTGTACAACTATTCACACATATTCAGTTTCTGTTATGTGAGGAACAAGTGTGTGTTCAAAGGGAATCTGACTGATGAGTTTCCTCCACTCTCGACAACAGGATTCCCAATGCTGAGCGGGGGTTGAGTATGTGCTCTGCCGCACCATAGTCTATGGGATTGCTGAACATAATAATAACAATATTTATACAATAAAAAGGGACAGCAATGCACATACTTGACTGCAGCTTTCAGGATGGGATGGAGCTTCGGGAATCCTGTTCATATGATTTTAGGGGGGAGTCCCATATACCACACACATACAAGGGTAACATCCAAAACATACACAAATTCAATACTGGGGTGAGAGAGAAAACTTACCAGAAGTAGCAGCTGTCTCTCCCTTCCATTGTGACATCACAAAGATCCATTGTGACATCACAATCGCCAATTGTAATATATGGCATAGAGGATATGTTAAGGTCAATACAGTTCTCCAGGTTATGATAGTGATATGGATAAAGTCCTTACAGTGGTGCTTAACTTTAAATAGGGAAGAGTCCTTGATAAATGTACTTTCAATAAGTAAATAAGCGAAAAATAAGCAGCACTGACCATGCCTTCAAAATGTTTTTTCTTTATTTCTTAACAAAGGTACACAGGTATAAAAAACTATTCTGAGTACTGTGTGGGTGGGACAGCTGTTTCGCAGGCAAACCTGCTTCTTCTGGATGTCATAGGAAGTGGGTTTCACGACACTGCTGTTATATGGACTAAAGAAGAAAAACAGACATTTTGAATGGAAACTGGTGAGTACCGCTTATTCCTCATTCTCTCCCCTCCATTGTGACATGACAAAGACCCAATGTGACAGTATAAAATCCACTGAGACATCACAAAGCCTCTCTCTCTTGCTGCTCCTTCTTCCTCCCTAGACCTTTATGCAGCAACTGTAACCTGATCTCTCAGTCACTGTGACATTGTATAAATCCACTGTGACATCACAATTGTCCAGTGTGACCTCTCGAAGATCCACTGTGACATCATAAAAACTCTCTCTAGCTGCTTCTTTCTCCTCCCTAGACTTTTATGCAGCAGCTGTAACCTGATCTCTCAGTCATCTTTCATCTCGTCAGATTCTAGCAGTGAACTAAAACAGTGATCAATGCAGGAGGGAGATGAGAGAAGAAAAGGAGTCTTATAAGTGGAGAACGAAGATTTATCACTGCTTGTACTATTGATTTATGGTAGAAAAACATGATTTATGGTTATGCTTTCAACTGTTTCTTTCATGAGGATGACATCATCAGACGCATCATAGCCAAAGTAACGAAGTCTCCAGCAAACAATAACCTATCTCCGTGCAGACGTCATAGCAAACCCTCACTAGAAGCAGAAGCTCATTTATTGCATATTTGTATTTATTACTGTATGGCGGATCGGCTATGCTGCCATAATGAAATATGAGCCACGGACCGAGCTGCCATTGCTGTAGTCATTATCCTGCTATAGAGAGTAAGAGATAAAATGAGTTGAATTTACTAAGCAATTTCTCCAAGAAAGCCTCTCTCAACCAAGCAAGTAATCTTGTTATATTCAATAAGACAACCACGGCAAAACATTTATACATTTAAATTAGCCAACGATTCAGGATGTTGTTCCTCTAAGCCCCAATTCTCTGACCTTTGTGATAGATAGGAAGACATATTTATCACATTCAATTTCATATGAGTGCAGGGAGAAAAAAAACTGGGATCAAGCAAATATTAAACGGTGCAATTTACGGGATGTTACTGCTGAAGTACCCATTGTATGTCAGATTGTGAGTCTATAGAGCGGGGTTAAGAATGTGGCGAGGGGGGGATTTGAACCAGGTTCTGTTATATCACAGGGGGAGGTGACATCATCGCCATTCCAGCACTGCAAGCAACTGGCTGGAAATGATTAAGGACGCAAGTGCTAATTCGTAACCCTTTCCTTACTCACTGAGCCAATATATATGGGCCCAGATAGAGAACTACAAATAGGTCATTACCCAGAAAATCATTCGACTAGATTTGGTTTTCCAATTACTTCTCATTTAATACTGGAAAGATTAAGCATAATGGAGAAGGGTAAACAATCCGGGTGTAAAAAAAAAAAAAAAAAAGACGGAAATGAAAAAGAGTGTGAGTGTATGTGATACAAAAGACAGATAGGCTGATGCTGTATGATAAATTCTGCAAGTCACACCCATTTCCAGCGAAGTCACACCTCCTTGTCAAGCAAAATACAAAAGTGTTTATATCCCCTGAGGAAGTTAAGGAAGGTCAGCGATACCCGTCGGGCCTCACTCTGAAATGCAGTATGTGGATATGCCTGAGTTTATATGGATTTTGGGTGTGTGCACGGTTAGTAGCAACACTTGAATTGCCTGAATCTCAAGGTAGTGGAAAGTTATAAAGTGACATAGCGGAGTGTGAATTATCCTGTGATTAGGTGTTAAGTGTTCACGTAGACAGTCGTAGGCCTCCCAGAGACCCACTAATGTCATAGGAATGGATGTACATAGGATTGAATCCGCTGCTCAAAGAAGTGCTAGAGTAGGAAAGTCCCCCATTTAGGAAAGAATTTGAAAAATGTAAATTTTTGTGCAAAAGGCTGCAAAATGTATAAAAAAAATACTATATATATATATATATATATATATATATATATATATATACTAATAAATACAAATGACACACTTTTTAATGGTTATCATGGAAAAAACACCATGAAACTGGACTCACACTACTCTGGCGCTTTACAGTAAATAATGGAAGCATGGCTGCGGAATAGAACACCAAGGCATGCAGCTGTTATTCTTTTTAGCCCGTCACTACTGTCCCCTACCTTAACTGTCCGTTGCAGAGCAGCTGCATGCAAGACATGAGGACCGTCACCTCCCGCCAATCCCAATGTCCCCTTCCGCGGCCATCACTTGTACATGGGCAGGCAAGGCATCAAGAGGCCCATCACCTGCTGCCAGCCCCGTTGTCCCCTACTGCCAGATGTAGAGCTGCACAAAGTCTGCCGTTATCCCGTCACCTGCTGCTATGCCGTACGCTGTCCCTGCTGTGCTGTACAAGTGTGCTGTGGTGAGCTCCCCCTGGTGGTTGGAAGCCGCCATACCGTACACTCTCTCCCTGCTATGCATGTCACATGTCAATTCTTCTTCATGGAAAAATAAGACATCCCCTGAAAAGACATCCCCTGTGCCAAGAACCCAGAATATGTAACTCATACACAATAGCTTTGACATGCGCCATAGGCCATGTATAGTGTAGTTACATGTGACAAACAAATAGACAAGGTTCATTCGCATGGATGGAAGGGAGCATTATAGGTTGCATCTACTCAAGCTGATAGAAAGAGAATTCCCAAATGGGAATTCCTCCCCCATTAGATAAAGCTGCTCAAACATGGTGCTTCCCGTCAATATAAAGCCGCTATATAATACTAATAGCTATTATTGGATGTAAACAATCAGCAATATCCAGGTCTGCTGGACGGTGTGCAGCCATTTTTCCTTGACAGTATAGACCCAGACTGGCTACTTGCAGTGCACGCCTCTATTTTCTAGCGTTACATGATGGATAGGATAAAATCCGGCACATTGATCTATTTGCACAGGTGCTGTTCTGCTCGCCGTGTATTTTCCTATATGTACCTGCAAAGCTTAAAGCACAGATTCCCGACAGGATGATGAAATGGCTGCTGGGGTTTGCTCTCCAAAAGTTCATTAATATTTATGAATTTGCATCACAAGAACCTAACATAACCTAAACCTAATAACATAAAGAACGCTCCTGGACTGAAAAAATGGGATTCAATCAAAATATTACAGACAAAAATACTGTAGAACTTCACTTAAAGGGACTTTCACATAGCGGACATCCCATTTCAAATTAATGTCCCTGGGGTGAATAGCTGGTCACTTCCAGACTTAATCCTATCAAATGGTTAATTTTGCAGAAGGAATAGCCATCCTATTATACAAGGATGGCTTAAGTCTGCCGGAAAGTTTTGCTTCATAGAGGGGGGGTCCTAAATGTGAAGGCCCCCCTTTGTTAAGATCATATGGCTTAATACAGCATATGGACACAGCTTGTCTACAAAGTCCACTCGCTATCACACTCAGAGCTGCAGACATGGGCAGATAGGGAGTAGAAGTTGTGCTGAGCAGCAGCATGCACGCCTCCTCCCTCCCCCACCTCTTTCTCCATTGCATGATTGATGTACAATGCTCAATGCTAGACGCCCAACCCTGTACATAAATCAATGAGCTGAGTGATGGCTCCTTCTCTTGATATAGTATATGCAGCAAGGGAAACTTAAAGTGATATTCCCATCTCAACTAATAGTTAATCTCTTAGTTAAACATTTTCGAAAATACATTCTCATTGTTGATAGCTGGTTGTCTAGGATACCGAGCACCACTCTGCTCTAAAAGCAGTGGATGGGTTGTGTGTATATATAAATCTACTTTACATATAACAGTATATATACACTATGGGGGGAATTTATTAAGGCTGCGGACCGAGGCTTAAGCCAGGGAGAAGGTGCAGATTCACCCCTTCTGCCTAGCATACGCCTGCCGTATCCCCCGCCTTCCTGATGGGTGGGTGGGGGTAACAACAAGGTGGGGGGGGAGGTGTGGCCTCCTCCTGTGCCTGGTTTACCATGATTTACACCTGCAAACATGGCAGAAATCAAGAGCAGGTATAGATTACTTCGGCCGCCATGCAGCAGGCGCAGGTCAGGCCGGATTCAACGAGAGGTGTGTGCTTCTTACTGATTCTGGCAGGGCATTTGGGGACAGGGCCTAATTTAAGACCAGCGTACGAGTACACTGGTCTTCATAAATGCCCCCCTACCATATTACTATACATCTACATTATAGTTATATATAACAGAACGCTGTTTTTAGAGCAGGGTGGTGGTCGGTAACCTAGACAGTGAGCTGTCAACAATGAGAAGGAAAGAGCAGCATATCAGGAGAAGGTTGGTAAATGACTGTATTTGTAATAATTAGAGATGAGCGAACCGGGTTCGGGTTCGAGTCGATCCGAACCCGAACGTTCGGCATTTGATTAGCTGGCGCTGCTGAACTTGGATAAAGCTCTAAGGTTGTCTGGAAAACATGGATATAGTCATTGGCTTTATCCATGTTTTCCACATAGCCTTAGGGCTTTATCCAACTTCAGCAGCCACCGCTAATCAAATGCCGAAAGTTCGGGTTCGGATCGACTCGAGCATGCTCCAGGTTCGCTCATCTCTAGTAATAATATATAACTTGTCAACCCCTATAAGTGTAACTATATTAGTTGAGATGAGAATACAGCTTGAGGGTATATTCACACGGGCGGGCTCGCAGCGAGATTCTCGCTGCAAGCCCGGCAGGTCCTGGCAGTTCCCATACACTACATACTTGCTGCGGTCTAAACGACCGCAGCGAGTATGTAATTATACCGCCCTTAACCCCTTCTGCTCCCCCGCTGTGTATATACTTTACCTGTCCTTGCTGCACGGGTCCGGCGTCCTGCTCTCCCGCCCAGCCAATCAGTGGCTGCGGCTGGGCAACACACTGATTGGCCGGACAGGAGAGCAGGACGCCGGACCCGTGCAGCGAGGACAGGTAAAGTATATACACAGCGGGGGAGCAGAAGGGGTTAAGGGCGGTATAATTACATACTCGCTGCGGTTGTTTAGACCGCAGCAAGTATGTAGTGTATGGGAGCTGACAGGAGAATCTCGCTGCGAGCCCGCCCGTGTGAATATACCCTTAAAATAAATTAAATGCAATGGATGATCCTGGCAATTACAGCCTTATACTTTCATATGTAATTTTCTATGAGAAAAAAAATGTATGTTTTTCCCCCCCTTTTCTTTTTATATCCAGCATATACGAGCATAGACCCATTTTCCATTGAAGCAAATGCTGAAAATATTCCCCACAATGCTGGAGCATTTAGAAGAACACAGCATGTAATAAAAGCACACACTGCACTCCTACACGAAGCTCCATTCCAGAAAAAAAACATAGAAACGCTGCATTATTATTAGACCAAAATAGCTTCCCTATCGGCACTCCGCCTGGTACATATTGGTAAATTCTTAGTAACTTATTTTTGGGGTATATTATCTGAGATTTACTGCTCTTTTACATTGTTACACTATAGGATTAGGCTGTCTATATGGTTTTCTATAAATATTACCGCCAAGCACTGTGTGAAGCACAATGAATATTAATGTCCAGAGACCACCGGTCCATGCCGTCCTGAACGCCTGAACTCGGGGGAATGAAGAAATCAGCCAGTCTGTAATATGCAGGGACAGTTCCGGGGTAATTACTCTGTATATGATGAGGTGATCAATGAGGTCTTAGGTTCATTATTGATGTTGCGTTAGTACTGCCATACTGTGTAATACAGAAATATTATTCCGCTTTCCAGCATTCAAATCATTAACAATAGTAGCTGTCAATACGCAGTATTCCAATATACTGCTATACTAAAACATCCTATAATACCGCACTAGGGAGACCAAGAGACCAATGACGAAGATGGAAAACTCTGAAATGATGGAACGTTTGTCTATTAGATTTAAAAATTGACTGGGTCACCAGACAACCACCCCATTCCCCTGCTGATGTAACTATCCCCTGATGATGCCACATTCCCCTGATGATGTCACTTTGATGTCACTGTCCTTAAGTAATGGAATCACAGGATATATATGACGCAACCTCAATACCTCCTCTAGTGGACATTTCATAGTCGCTCTTCTTTAAAGCTTGGTAAGTACGTACAGTGTCCACAAGTGCAATGAGGGTAGAGACTGAGCTACATAGACACAAGGCTATGTCTCTATTCATTTTTTACTTTGAAGAGATAACAGTTATTAAATAATGGTAATGAATGTAGATTACTAATAGATTATGTTTTCCAAAGGCGTCATGAATATTGTAGAGCTGCGAGCAGGAGGCACGTGGAGTCCCTAGGGCGCCACACTACGGAGCCATAGACATTATACAGTAATGTATGATGGGGATTATAAATGATGGAGCATACAGCATGATATTTTTTTTTTTGTGAGAATCTGACAAAAAAGCCTGTATACGTGAAGGGATACAGAGGAACACTGGAGACACATAGAAATGATTATGGGTGCCTTGTGTAACTTATATAGACTGAGTTATAATAAGGCCATGGGTCATTTTACTACTTATGTACTATTAGGCTATGTTCACACACTGTAAGAGACCGGCCGTTCCTGCAGTACCGGCCGGATGATCTTTAGGGCCGGAGAGTTCTGATGCCAGCACATCCGTGCACGCCACATCAGAACTCCCCACTGCACACTATGGAGCGAGTCGCCGGAGCCGCTCGCTCTATAGTGTGCACTGACAGGGTTTTCTGCGGCTGCTATTCACTAAATAGCGGCCGCAGAAAACTGACATGTCAGTTTTCTACGCCGCCGCACGAGATCCAGGCTGAAGAGATCCAGGCCGCATCAGGACTCCTCATTGGGCCACAGTGTTCTGATGCGAGCGCATCCGTGAGCGCCCGCATCAGAACTTTACACTGCATGCTATGGAGCGAGCGGCCAGATTCGCTCGCTCCACAGTGTGCACTGACATGGGTTTCTGTGGCCGCTGTTCACTGAATAGCGGCCCCAGAAAGCTGACATGTCAGTTCTTTGCGGCACCGCGAGGGATCCCGGCCGGAGGGTATACTATGTGTATATGCTCCGTCCGGGATCCCATAGACTGCTATGTAACGTATATTTTCGAAATAATCATGTTGTACAATGGCCGTGATTTTACGAAAATATATGTTGTGTGAACATAGCCTTATACTGTATAGAGATGATAGGATATGTGATAGATATTTAGATAGAGAAAGAAAATATTACATAGACAGATAAGAGGGAAGATAAAAGGAATAATAGATAGATAGATATATAGATAGATAGAATTTTTCACAACACTTGTGCCATGCTTAGTCTTTATGTCCCTATACCCCTATTATATGTTATGTAACCACCAGAGGCCTATAAGCAGTATTCTGTACATTATAAAAAGGTTATTTTTTCATTGTACCTAAATGTAAAGGTCAAGCACTAGCGGAAATGACTGCATGTACAGTACATAATCCTCGGGCCACCATCTTGACTATATTCCAGAGTAACACGGCTCGAGCTGTCACAATCCTGTTAATCACACAGCAGATTATAGATGAAATTTTATAGCTTGATTTCTTCCCTTCAGATTTCCATTAATGGCAATTACAGATGCAAGAGAGAAATCTTCGTCTGTCCGACGCCCATATCAATCAGGACTTGGCTTTTGAAGAGAGCTCTGCCAGACGAGCGGGCTTCTTGTCAACAGATGGTATACTTGCCACTCAGTTTATAAGATCTGGACCGTCCTGCTAATAAGATTTCATCAAAGTCATGTATTATAGCCTCTAGGTATCTCGCTGAACCTGATGATTCCCCCCGCCATTCTATCTATCCTTACTGGTAAAGCTAAAGCAAAGCACAAAAGAAGCGGAGAAGAATAGATCCTTCCCCAAGACCAGAGCTGAACGGGATGAAGCGGTGCCATGCCATCTGGCGCGCACTGAAAATACATGACTCATTCACTTACAAGATAAAAGAGAACACAAACACTTAAACCAACCAAAGTCATTAGAACCTATTAAAAGAGGAGCTCATGAATATTCTCATTTATTATAGTGCCTATCAGGGATGGAGAAATCAATGCTGACATTTAGGCCTTGACTGTGACCTCAAACATGACTGTATGCACGAGGCCTTAGGGACAGGTAAAGCAATCGACAAGCCAGGGGCCAAGCAATGAAAACTGCCATTGATATCAATAGAAAATAACCCAAAATTTAGACTCCAGTAATACAGGCTGCAAATATTTTCTAGGCCCTGATTTCTATAGTTATAAATGCTTTCTGTATAGCATAGTGAAGTTTAGGCTTATACTACCGTGTTTCCCCGAAAATAAGACAGTGCCTTACACTTAATTTTTCTCACCCCGGCAGGGGCATGACACCCCCTAGACCTCCCCGGAATACTCACACCCTTGTGGGACGGGTGGCGGTGTGCAGCAGGACGTGCCGTCGGAAGGGGCAGCACACATACAGCGAGATGTGCTGGGGGGACGGTCAGCAGTGTTGTGCGTCGGGACGTGCGACGTTGGGGCCATGGACCAAGCTGCCTGCGGCGCCGGCAGTGAAGCTCCACAAGGGGAGTTCTGGGCCTTATTTTTGGGCCTTATTTTTGGGAGGCGCCTTACTTTTGGAGGGTGCCCTAGTTTAGGGTAGGGGGTGCCTTATTTTCGGGGGGGGGGGGGAATCACTTTAGGCTAGAGGATAGGGTAGTTAGGGTGTCATATTTTAGGAGGGCATCTTATTTTCAGGGAAACACGGTAGAATAAAAAGACATAATATACCATACCTATCTATCCCTAGATTTGCCCATAGCCTAGAAGAATGCACAGGCTTAAAGAGGTTGTCTGGGCAAAATTAACTTGTCCCCTATCCACAGGAGAGTGGACAAGTAAGAGATTGTGCGGGGTCTGACCTCTGTACACCCCCTGCCGATACCCCTATCAAGCCCCAGCTTCTTTGTTATGAATACAGCTGCAGGAACGGCACATGACCCGTGGCTCTATTCATTTCTATGGAGCCGCCGGGAAAAGCCAAATAGGCACTTTCCGGCTTACTCGGCTCTTTCTGGCCGCTCCTTAGTAATGAATAGAGTCATGTGCCATACCTGCGGATGTATTCATGATAAAGAAGCTGGGAGCCCAATACACAGATCAGCGGGTGGTACTGAGGTCGGACCCCCTGCAATCTCTTTCTTGTCTCCAAGGTTTCATCCTCTCCTCTGTAAGTTCAGCTCTCAGCAATGAATGTCCCATAGAGAGTAGGAAACGGAGGGGGGTAAAGCATGAATGCTGCTCTTAGTCAGGGACAACTGATCTCCATTCTCGTGATTGGTGGAGCCGCACTCCCCATTTTGTGGTAGTCAGTGGTGTGCGGCTACTACTCAATGAATAGTGGTCGCACAAAACTGACATGTCAATTTTTACTGCGGCCGCTAAGGATGCTGGACGGAGTGTATACTATGTGTATATACTTCGTTCGGGATTCCCTCAGCCTGCAGTGCAATGTAAAATTTCTATTAATCACAACGTTGTTACAACAGCCATGATTCATAGAAATTTTACGTTGAGTGAACGTAGCCTAAATATATAAGTACCTACCTATTTGTGCACATAAAATATACAGACACGCGCACGCTATATTTTTATTTACAAGGCAATTCCCTGGGACACCTGCTCTAGCTAAAAGCTATACAAATGCCTGTCCTTCACAATAGACGTTCAGTCATCCCTCAGCGCGGCTCGCATTTGGCAGCTCATTTTTTAGCCAGACGCAGGCCAAGGTTGATATGTTTATAGAAAAACCCATTTCTAGTGTAATCTAAAGTCAGCGTAAGCCGACACCAGGGAGACAGAGCAGAGGCGGCGGTGAAAGTGTTAACTTCCATCTCCATCCAGAATGCCTGTGCAAGCATTGATTTTACACATGCTAGAAAAAGAGAACAGCTGCTACTTGTCAAAGCACAACCCAAACCTTCCAGCATACGCCCTTCCCAAACACGTCCAGCCGCTTCACACCCAACTGCCGCCATGCCACACCGGCCCTGTGGACTCACAAAACCAATCTGTCCTCAGCAGGGAGGGCGACAACTTTATCAGTCACCTGGTCGGACATTCTGCTGTCACAACGCAAGACAAATACTAGAGGAATTCCAACGTGTAAACAGAAGCGAGGAAAGTAAACCAGGCCGCACTACGTGCACATGTCCACCCTGCCTGCCCACAGTTTAGTTATCTTACCTACTTTAAGGCTTACACAGTCCAGAACACACACTAGGGTTTTAGTCACGCTTTTTGAGATTTTTGACAGAACTGTTCTTGCCGTGGAAGCATGGCTCCAAATGGAAGGCAAAAATCTAGTATGAACAGAGCTTTACGGAATTCAAAGCAAATAAAGTCCACAGTAGATTAGGGTACTAACTATACATATGGATGAGATTTTACCTGCGAAGATCCTCCATGTGTAAAACAAGAGTGCTGACAATAATCACAGCTTTTTTTTTTTTTTTTAAAGGGGGGCATAAACATGTTCCGTAAATACAGAAGAATTGAATAGAGTTCGGAGCTCCTGGCAAAGACACCAGGAGGTGCTGACCCAATGGACCCTTAAGGCCCTATTACACAAAGCGATTATCAGCCGTATTCAGCCAATATTGGCCAATAATCGTTTTGTGTAATAGAAGACAACGACCAACCGACATGCACGACCTGCTGCTGTCGCTGCTGCTATCTTCTATGGCAAGGGTGTCAAACTCGGGCCATCCAGCTGTTTCAGAACTACAATTCCCATCATGCCTGGACAGCCAAAGATAAAGTTTTCGCTGTCCAGGCATGATAGGAATTTTAGTTTTGTAACAGCTGGAGGGCCTGTGTTCGACACATGTGTTCTTTGGGTTCTAAAGAACAACTGGGGTGCCCCCCGCAGCACCCTGTGCACTTGGCAGTGCCGCGTGTAATAGCACTGGCAGCGAGCGTGGAATGAGGATAGGTCGGCGCTTACTTGCTCCTCTGAATCAGCCCGTGTAATAGAATACCTTTAGAATACCAGTGGAAAGACTAAGGCCTTTTTTTTTTTTTGCCCTAGTCTGAGCATTAATATTTATAATAGTTAGCCCCCAGAGTACTCCTTTAATCACTGTAAGAAAAAAAATTGTAGTAAAGACGGTGAAAGGACGTTGAAGAAAATGTGTGCGAATAACTAAAAATAAAGTCCATTATTTGCAAAATAACATATGCGAATTGTCAGGAACATTAATTTAACGTACGTGCGAAAAATGTCCGTTATTCAATACACTATGGGGGAGATTTATCAAAGGGTTGTAAAGTAGAACTGATTAAAATCAGAACAATCTGATTCCACTTTTTATTCTTCACAGATTCCTTGAAAAATGAAAAATGGAATCTGATTGGTTGCTAGGGGCAACTGAGACAATTCTACATTACACCTGTTTGATGAATCTCCTCCAATGTGTATTGGGCGGCCGTCAGTCCATTGACTGCAATGCATTCCATTGACTTCAATCATAAGTGTAAAGTGAAACTGGCTCAGTTCCATTGAAGTGAATGGAGCTTAATTGCAAAATACACCTGAACTGGAGACAAGAGTCGTTTTGTCTCTGAAGGAAAGTGGTCAAGTTTTTGTAGCACTGGATAACCCCTTTAAGAACTTTGTCCAGTTGGTTCACTTGTACATTACACATACGCTAAGCCGTAATCGGGGAAAGCACCCACTGGACTGACATCATATTTCGGAAAGATTACTTTGGGATATGGTCACACAGGATGGATACAATGCCATGTTTGAAATCCACAGCACAGGTCAATTTTTTTTTACATGTCACATTAAAAATGTAAAAAAAAACAAAAACAAAAAAAACAAACCATCATTTGCACTGGACAAGAGGCTCTGTCCTCTATTGAAGCTGTGTTGATTCAGCATTAGGCCCATGTTACAGATATATGAATGGTTATCTTAATTTAGGTAGCTTTTAGGCCGTCATTATCTTCCCGTGGGATTACAAGGCCTGTATATTAAGGTTCAGTCAGACGTAATCTTTTCATAACCAGTATGTATTTTCAGCTCGGAGCTGTCAGCATGCATCCAGTGTGCGGATATTTATAGCTCAGGAACCCAAATCCATGATTTATGAGCGCAGTTTCTCCTATGTTACCCCACAGAGTTTTATGACGCAACGACAAACCTTACATTCTAATTCCAGCTAAAGTGCTAAAGACAAACAAAGCCAATGTCAATATTTAAGGCCAGAATTTTTGGAGTTCTCGGCCGCCTTGCTAAAAACTGCACGGCCCGCATCTGTCTTTTTCAGTCAAATTAGCACAGCAACCCTGTACTGTGACTAATCTACACCGGAAAATAGATCCACTCTCAGGCATGTTAAAATGGAATGAAATGCAGGGCTTGCTGGAGAGAGCTGTCATGTAACATTACCAAACCATTTGCTTGCATTTGGCTAAATAGCTTTAACTGTTCGTCGCCTGTATGAGGAGGAAATGTGGGGCAGAATGACTCCCTGCAGCTACGTGGGGAGGACGGGAAAACAGCTTCACTCTGCCAACTATAGAACCCGACTGTACTGACTATAATACAATCCAGATTACTAGTCAGAGATAGGAAAGTCAAATCGTTCACAGCCAAGACCCCATAGATGGGAGACCACCTGAACAAAAAAGTCACATGTAAAAAAAAAATTATATGATTATTATTACTCGTGTTTCCCCAAAAATAAGACAGTGCCTTTGTGCTAATTTTTGTTCCCAAAGAGGCACTACCTTTTATTTTGGGGGATGTCTTCTTTCCCTCTCCCTGGCCTCCCCTTGGCTCTCAACCCCGGTTCTCCCTACGGCTCTCAACCCCGGTTCTCCCTACGGCTCTCAACCCTGATTCTCTCCCTACGGCTCTCAACCCTGGTTCTCTCTGCTGCTCTCAACCCTGGTTCTCTCCCTGGCTCTCAACACCGGCTCTCCCCCCCAGCTCTGAACCCTGGCTCACTCACCAACGTCCAAGGTGTAGGAGAGGAGCAGGTGCATGGCAGCAAAAGGACCAGGAGCGTGTGGCAGAACATGCGTCAGGATGTTCATCAGGTGAAGTGGGGGCCATGGACCACTATGCCTGCAGCGCCTGCTGTGAAGGTCCACAAGGGGATTAGGTGAGTGGCGGGGGAGTCACAGGGGGTGGCCACCTTACTTTGGGGGGTGCCTTGTTTTCGGGGGGATGTCTTGCTTTAAGCTAGTTGGTGTCTTATTTTAGGAGGAATCGGAGGTCCTATTTTCGGGGAAACACAGTATTATTATTAATGGCTTTGGGTCCTGAGAACCCTAATGATCAACAGAAATAAGGGTTACGCGTTAGGCAATGTTCTCCTTTGCTACATTTGCCAGCTATAAAAGGAAGCCTTAAAGGGAATGTCCATTTTAGAGAAGCCAACATTAAAGGGGGTTTCCACTGATAGGTTATCCCCAGGATAGTCCATCAGTATCCGATTGGTGGAGATATTATACCCCTGCCTGCCAATTAACTGGTGACTGACAATACTTGATAAACAGAGATGGAAGCAGAGATCGCCGTACATTGAGTAATAGCCATACTGGATCACTGTAGCTTGGTGATTCCCATTCACTTCTGCTCTGTTTACTAAGTATACAAGTGGCTGATATACAGGGGTGCCTAGTATACAACAGCTGATATACAGGAGTGCTTTGTGTCAACCCTCACCACCACCACCACCACCAATAAGACGTTCATGGCCTATTCTGAGAACAGACCATCAATAAAAAAAACGGATCCTCATGATGAGCAGTTACAAAGACAACCTTGAGCTCTGGATGACCTGTCCGGTCCAACAATACATAGACAACTCAGTAATTTGAATTGAGCTGTGTAATGCCTCATTTCTCCTATGGGGGCACTGCAGGGAAATTGAACAGTTGTAATCAGAGAGGATCACAGCAGAGCCCAAATTTTTTAAGCTGCTTATTGTTAAGGGGCTCTCCTAACAAGTAGGGAATATCGAAGGGGTCATTCACACATCCGTAGAATTCCGTCTGTACACGGATGGTGTTCTGCCGACATGTGAATGATCCCTAAAACGCAAAACCCTTTTTAAAGGTATATTCAGAAAATGCTTTTTTTTTCCTTTGGAGATGGGACCTCAATAACCAGTAGGGGGTTATGAGGGACGGATATATGAAGGTTACTTTACTATTCTCCATTCCTATATATAAAGTGAACACTTTCCACTCCACCCTTCCCCATTCAAGCCGAGCCGCATAGTTCCTCCGCAAGGAAAGTGGAAACTAAGAAACAACAATGTGAAGCTGCTTATTTTGGGCTATATTTTTGCCACGTCAACTGTACAATACTTATTCTTAGACATGAGTCAAAATCAGACTTTTTTTTTTTCCACTTTGGCACCTTGTATTTCTCTGCACTGTACAGTTTTAGGTTTCCCATATTTATACATTCGGAGCCTCACACCCTTCAATCTGCGCTGTGTCAATAAAAAGAAAAACTGCAGTAAACATAATGAAATAATCCCCTGGTCAAATCTGTCACATTTTCCATCCAGGCAGTGTTACCAAATCAAATATGGGGATCCCTGTGTGGCTCCCGGGTCCCCTCCATGTGGTAGCCAAGGTATGGGCAGTGGTGATCATACTGTATACCTGTAGGTGGTTGTATATTATATTGTGGATCAAAGGTTTCATAGTATTACTAAAACTTGAGATGAGTGCAACTCAAGCATGCTCAAGAGTCCGAGTGAGTGAGATGAGTGCAACTCAAGCATGCTCAAGAGTCCGAGTGAGTGAGATGAGTGCAACTCAAGCATGCTCAAGAGTCCGAGTGAGTGAGATGAGTGCAACTCAAGCATGCTCAAGAGTCCGAGTGAGTGCGATGAGTGCAACTCAAGAGTCTGATCGTTCAGCATATGAATACCGGTGGCTGAAGAAGTTGGATACAGCTCTATGGAGTTCAGGAAAACATGGATACCGCCTATGACCTATGGCTGTATCCTTGTTTTCCTGAGCTCCCTAGGGCTGCATCCAACTTCTTCAGCCACTGATATTCAAATACCAAACGATCGGACTCGAGCATGCTCCAGTTGTGCTTATCTCTAACTAAAACCTAACCCCAGGGTTCATGTACATGGCTACTGATCCCAAGCCAAGAATTTTATCACTGTCACTGGGCTTACTGGTCACAATGATATACTTACAACTTACCAAATTCAGAACAGTCAGGCTATGTGCACACGCAGTGGCCATATTTTTCCCAGTTAATTTTATTGAACTCAGTAGCTCTTTACAGTAGTAAAAAAAAAACAAAAAAACATAATTTGGCCCAAAATACTAACTGGTTGGAACAAGACAGTTTTTGGCCATAACTTTTGCTACAGCCCAAACAGATGCAGCCAAAAAGGGTCTTAAAAATAAACACTCATATGCATAAATTGTACAAATCCATCAGGAATTTTTTTAGGTGTTTCTGCTTAAAAAAACAAAAACAACCCAAAGTATGGTTCACATTGCCCAAAACATTGTCTATCAGTGCTGTGTCAGAACAAAGCTTTATTCTTTTCTTGCATATGACTAAATATCACCTGTTATATATAAAAGTACAAAAAAATAAATGTTGGGAAATTGGGTGACCTGACCAGGCGGAGTCTGAAGGCGAGAAAACAGAAGCTCTAATGAAGAGTACAGAAGCTAAGCGATCGTGACGTGATAATCCTTCAGATAATAAATATGTTTAATGGTTTCCGGAAGGGTGTTTACAGCATGCCCTTTCTTGGCACACCCGATACCCACGAGATTGGGTTGTAGACGGGATGCTCCATGATTTCTCCAGCCTTGAATTGAGCTATGAATAGTCATTCAGCGTTTCAATAAGAAGCAAAAATGTTATATTTAAAATTTAAGTTGTTTTTAGTTAGCTTTTGACTTTTTTTTTTTTTTTGGTGTGGTTCAAAAGCTCACTTTTAGGAACATTCGACCCTCCAGCTGATGCAAAACTACAATTCCCATCATGCCTGGCTTTGACTGTCGAAGCATGATGCAAATTGTAGATTTGCAACAGCTGGAGGGCCGAAGGTTTCCCATCCCTGGTTTACATGGTCGGAACACTCGAGGTTTCATGAAATGGATTAAAAGTTTATCCAAACACCATGCATAAAGAAGGAGAACACCATCAAATTACGGGTAGAAAGTCGAAGACTTGTTCTGAGCCTTTACAGAAACACTCTTTGCTCGTTTCTCCTTGGCTACAAAGTATACGTTATATTTATCGATTATTTTTAGCTAGAATGAGAACACAGTAATGATACGGTCCTATGTGGCCGCCTTAGCATGGATTGCAGAAGGAGATTTATAACAGATTATAGAGCTCATTAAAGAACAAGATGCATATTTGCTGGCTGTGCACAGAAAAGGTTTAAATGCATATATGACCCAGTTTCCTTTTTTTCATGTAAATCTCTCTAAATTCATCTTTAAAATGACCTCCTCATATATAAATTTTTTTAATATAGAATGCTGTTATATGCAAACGTCAGCTTGGGAGAGTAGAAGGCCAGGTTCACAATGGGAAAGCTGGATGCAATAAGCTGGATCTGCATCCAGCTTCCTATCCTATGCCCTAAAAATGTATGTCACATAGCATACCATCAAAGACACTATCCAGGAAGAACCAAAAATTTGTATGGACCGCTGATACTAACACACCAATTCACACACCATCTTTTAGCTATTTTGTCACTACTGATCAGAACCAGATTTTGACTGCAATTTTGCCGTGTCCCCCTGCTAATACAGGAGCAATACCTTTATATAAAATAAGGACATTTACACCCTTTAATTACAAGCGAACTTGACATAAGTTGGAGTTCGCACAAGTCCGAACAATCAGCAATACAATATCTAGCAGATGTTTATACAGAGGACAGGGCCAATAATAACGCTGTTTCAGGCCCTGACTGTCCTGACTTAGGGGAGGCTGACCAAGACCATGGAACCTCGAAACATGGAAACTCAAATATGCAAAATAAAGTAAACAGGCGGTCAAGAGTCCAGTAAAGGGGATTATCCAGCATTAGAAAAACAGGACCGCTTTCTTCCAGAGACAGTACCACTGTGCTGACTGGTGCTGTCTCTGAAAGAAAGTGTCCTTGTTTTTTTAACGCTGGATAAAGAAAATTAGGAATTACATTTTGGTGAGAGGAAAAACCTCTCTCAATAAGAAAGGTTCACCGTAACTATTTGCAGCTGGCTATAATGAAGGAAGTAAAGAGGGCAGTGCCATAGCAGTGATAAAAAAAATTAAGGTCGTCCTTTGGCAAAACATTTGTAAGCAAAGTAGAATTTCTTGGGAGAAATACTCCAGCGTAGAGATCTGTTCCACTAATAAACTAATATGACAGGACGTTGCCTGGCCAAACCCCTCGTCCCCCTGAAAATAAAGAGCTCACGGGTTGTCGTGCGAGTAAAGCAACGCGCTGTTTATCTGGAAAACTCCGCTCATAGAGCCACTTGTAAAAAGATTTATTAGGCACATTTGTTTCTCAGAACAACATTTTACTCTCCTGGGTTTGTTCAATCCAAGATCAGCAGAACATAAATGAAATCTAATTGACATGCAGAAACCAATCAGGATGCCATGATTTAGACGAGGTTGCTGTATAGCGGTAAGAAGGGCTTGTTATACATGGTAAAAGATGAATAAAAAATAATTTAGTGAAATGCAGGGGAGGAGAATACGCCATATGCATGCACAAGATGGAATGGCATTGAGAAAGATAGGCAACCGTTAAGTGTAACCACATAAACAAGTTTATACTAGAGATGAGCAAACCTCAAGCACGCTCAGGTTCGTCCAAACCGGACCGTGCGGCATTTGATAACCGGAGGCTAAAAAAGTTGGATGCAGCCCTAGGAAGTCCTGAAAACATGGATACAGCCTATGGCTGGTACTGTTCGTACGCTGTCATGAAGTCCTTTCCTGTGGTAGGGTCCAAATTGCCCCTGGTGTTGTCTTTTGCCTAAAATGTCAAAGAGGTGGGGCCTAGTGTCCGTGCCCTAGGCCTGTAATGACTCTCAGGTCTTCCTTTCTGCCCTTCTCTTTAGTCACACCCCCACACAGGATACTCCTCTCTGGCACCAACCCAATTCTGCACATGCGCAGAAGGCACAGCTGCATTGACACGGCCAGGCTCTTTGCTCTAGGCCGAAGAGTAGAACCCTGCCCAGGAGTGACAGTAAAGTGAAAGAGAGAGAGGAAAGAAAGACCTGAGAAGCATTTAAAGGCCTAAGGCCCCACCTCTTTGACCCCACCTCTAGGCCCCACCTCTTTGACACCACCTCTAGGCCCCACCTCTTTGACACCACTCCCCTGGAATAAAACTGTTTTTTAGGCAAGAGACAGCACCAGAAGCGATTTGTACCTAGCGGAAAAAGCTTCATGAGAGCTTTTGGTGGTGGGGGAAGAGTTTGGTGGTGGATACAGAATCACTTTGAAGCAGGTCTACAGTCCTTTTATTTGCCGCCACTGCTATCCTATTCCGTTATTCTTTAATAGGAGCAGAACAATGTAAATAATGGTGGTGCTGGATGGAGACCATAAGTGCCTGACGGACCCCTGTGACTTTGATATGGTCACTTGCGTTCCCTTCATTGTATATGTATGTATAGTAATGTATCTGAAATGGAAGCTCCCAACAAATCCAACACCCAAAGCTGCCTAGATGTATCGGCAACTACTACTTACAAGTATGTTTATACTATTGCAATCGATTTTGGTTAGTCACCTAGCATTTTATTACCTAAAACCAACTCCTCCTGGGTTATGGGTGGCTGATGCACCATAAATCTAACTGAGAAGGAGAACTACACGTCAACCAACGCATTAGACAATGTCCTTATCCAGACCCATAAGGCACATTAAGGGCTAGGGATGACTCAGCTCCCCACCTCCACATTTTGTTACTTCCGCCATCCTGTATAGATCTCATTCTATAAAATGCAATCATTTCCAGAGTGGCGATCATGTGGAAATATCTACATTTTCTATATTTTGTTCAGCCGGGTCTGCCTCGCTAAGAGCACATACCACAAAACACTCTGACACAGCTGTTGTCTCATTCGAATGTTTCCACTTCACGGCCCCGACCAATTTTCTTGGAATGTCCCCGGTGAATTTTTACCTGCACCGCCCTTTGGATTATTCTCACCCAGCCTACAAGAAAAGCCTTGGCAGCCAGATATGGGGCTGATTTTATTTTAATTTCTTCAGGTTGATCACACTGGCATGGACAGAGGCACACAAATGTCATCATGAATCTTTAATGACGTTGCTCTTACCGAAAAGCCTAGGTTTACATGGCCTGTCCACTAAACCCTTATTCTCCACTACAGACACATTAGCTATGAGTAACTATGATTTCACATGCCGATATACAATACCAGTCGGGAACTCTATCTTTAGTATTTGAAGAATAATTAAACAGAAGGAAACAAAAGTTCTACTATGTAGCAGACATGCCACCATTCATAGCTATTCAACCGCCTAAGGTATACGATAGATGTAGATATGGTGCCGCAACCACCATAACAGTAATGCCACCAAATAATGTGAAGTTTATGATGGATATGACAAATCTATTTGATACAGATCTTGAAGGATCTTGAAGCTGAACAGACACAGTTTTATGGGTAAAGAATCAGTTTACTTGTAAATTATTGATTAAAGTTTTATTATTTCTGGGCTTGGGAGTCCAGGGGGGCGGTCCTAATCAATGACTGACTTATTTTAACATATGCATGAATACAATGTAGCTTACAGTTAATAATTAGGACCGCCCACTGGACTCCTAAGGCAGAATAAGCAGGGTTTTCAATCAATAAAATGCAAGTTATGTTGAGTTATGTTTTCCCCTGAGAATATACATTAATCTGCTCATCAATTCCTGCTGAAGATCACATCACAACCTTCTTTAAGATCCATATACCCAAGATCTTGATTAGGTCCTAAAGCAACGTGACAATGGGCAAACTCACAGTTCAACACAAGGTGCAAGAATGAAATAGTGCTCCTGCTCCAAAAAATAGTTGGAAAATCAATCTTTATTATTTTACATCAAAACAAGGCATGTGGATGTACTATACTGTATGTATAAAAAAACACATATGAACACCGACGTGTTTTAAACTGATAAGAGTTCTTACTCAGTGTACGGTAAAGCCATGAATAAGAACTTATGAGTTAGAAACGTGCTGTAATTTTATATATGTATGTGTGTGTGTGTATCTGAAATAAGCAAAGAATGAGTGATTGGCCTAAAGAAGAAACTCATAGATGACGTTTTTTTATACTATGTTACATAGATAAAGGTTAGCAACTTCCTCTTTTGCTCTTTGCACAGCTGGGGGAACTTTGCACAACTTTACATGGCAAAACAGATATAGCCCAGCAGGTAAACAAACTAGAACTGGGGTTTAATTTTGCATATCACAGAGGCTCCAATGTATCCCCTGATTCAGATAAACTTGGAGAAATATAATTATGGGCAGTAATTGCCACTTGAAGCATTAATGTTCAGAGTAGGAAAACATTATATCCGCTCCAGTGCAGATAACATGCCCCAGAACAGAAACATCAAGCTCTAATGCAAACCGCCTAACTAGGCTCCTCAATAACAGATACTAACATATAAAACACAGCATCCAGGCGCTTCTCATTTTGACGTTGTGTACTCAATAAAATTAGATTTTTTCCTCATTTTAAAGGGGAACTCCACTGGCAGTCATAGGAAACCATAAGGCCCTGTACAAGTCGCTGGTATATGTTGCCAACCTGTAAAGAAAGGTTTGCAGTGGGTCCAATGACTATAGTGGACTAACTGTAGTGGTTTACAGTGGCTATGCTCAGTCCATTCCTCTAAGTTATACTCTGTGCAGAAATCAACAAAGTTTAAAAGGGGTTACCCAGCCGCTTTTTTTTTTTTTTTCAGAAACAGCACCACTCTTGTCTCCTGTTTGTGTGTGGTATTGCAATTAAAAGGGGCTATCCAGCTTTTAATTTTTTTAATATACTGCTGGCCTGTTGGTAAACATCTTATACTTACCTCTCCACGCTGCCCCAGTATCCCGATGTGGTCTCCCCAGTGTCCCCCGCTGACTGCCACTCAGCTACTTCCGAGACTAAGTTGTCTCAGAAGTGAGCCTGCTCAGGCAATCACTGGCTGTGATGGGACAGCCCCACGGCCAATGCCTGTCACTTCTGAGACAAGTTTGTCTTGGAAATAGTGGAGCTGCTGTCATTAGGGGAACTTGGAGAGGCTGCATCGGAACACCAGGGGAGCAGGGAGAGGTAAGTATAAGATGTTTATTATGTTTACCAACAATGTATAAAAAAATGTAACCGCTAGATAACCCCTTTAAACTCCATTCACTTCAATGGAACAGAGCTGCAAACCACACCCAAACATAAGACAAGAGTCATGCTGTTTCTGGAAGAAAGTGGCCATGTTTTTCTAATCCTGGATAACCCCTTAAATTCTAGCACAGAAACCATATATGTCTGGGAAACGGACAAAGCATAGACACAATTAGACTACATTATATCCATTAAAGTCTATGGGCCCACCAGCAACATGTCGAGTGTCCCTTCTTGTTTTGTTCATATATAAGTGAAGAAAACAGGCTGTGATCTAACCCTGATGAAGACAGTCTTGATGTAGACAGGTCTCTATCCTTCTTGCACATGTGGGTACTGTATTTTTTTCCCAAGCTTAAAGGGCAATTCACACACAGAGGATCTGCCGTAGATATCAATGTAACTAAATAATGGAAATCAGCATAGAAGCTGCAGCATCAAATCCATAATCTCAAATCTGCTGCAGATCCTGTACGTGTGAATGGCCTTAGACTACTTTCAGTCCATTAAAGTTAATGGCCCCCTTGGGAACACATTATAGTCTGCGTTGGCAAACCTTCAACAGGTTGCTGACGTACACCTGCAACGTGTGCACAAAACATGGTGTGAACGGCTCCTAAGGGTCTCCACAGAACATGTCCACACAGGGACCTGCAACATGAACTGCTACTTTACCCTTGCGTGCACCCCTATATGGGATGAATCCCATAGAGGCTGGATGATTTTACTTGCACCATTTCATTTTTTTAAATTTTTTTTTTTGCAAGGGTCCTTTAACACTAAGAGATTTCTCAGCCACAAACTAGCAATGACCAGCGAGATCGGCGATCATTTTCAGTGTCTTTATACAGCACAAGAAATTGAGCGCCTGGGCTGCAAGAACGATCTTTGTATTGTTTGTGCAGCCCTGGAAACTGACAGCACAGATATGTATACAGGATATGTATATATCTGTGCTGTCAGTTTTCAGATCACAAGCAGTGTATACTTACATCCACTCTGCTTGCGATCTAGCACCTGGCTTCAGGCTTCCACCTACTCCCTAAGTATCTTCAGGCCCCACCTCCTCAAGCTGTCAATTATATTTTGGAGGAATCGGCGGGCTGGAGATACAGCAGCAGCAGCCAAGGATAGGAGAACAGGATGCCGGATTACAAGCAGCGCTTATAGTAAGTATACACTGCTTGTGATCTGGAAACTGACAACACGGATGTATACATATTCTGTACACAAACAAACACAACTGATGGCCTATCCTCAGGTTCCGGCTCCCCACACCACTGCGATTAGTTGCCTGATGGAGTTAAAGGGCTTCTGCAAGCAATAAAGCCTCTTCAATGTTTACCTACTTTCATATCTGCAATCGCTGATAATACAATATGCAAACTACACATAATACTACTTAGCAGTTGTCAACATGTATAACCGTCCGCTACTTTCCCTGGCAAAATCCCTGGTGTGCCAGAGGTGTAAGAATGCAGACCATTGGAGATCAGCTGATTGTTATTGTAGTTTTTATTTTAAAATGGAGCTTTAGGATATCATTCCAAAAAAAACAAAAAAAAAACAGTGCCCCTCCTGGCCATGTCTGGTACTGCAAATCCATTCAAAAGACAAAGACACATCCATTATACTAGATACAATAACATCTCCTCTTCGAGCTTACAGAGCAGCAGCAGGGAGTCAGAAACCTTCACGGCCTTTCATCTATATTATTGATCATTTCGGGGTTGTAAAAAAAAAGGAGCAATTTAGATATTAACATTTTATAAGGAAATTGGAATCCGTGCAATTATCTAAAATTCTGTTGTATACGGTAAAAACGGTGACAAAGTAATAGCAACAAAAGCGACAAGTCAATCCTATAGGAAACCAACACATATTCACATATAGATGTACAATTTACATGACACGGATTCCAGGTCAGGTTGCCATTCAGTAGGGCAAATCCGCAATGAAGACTGTGGAATAGAAAGTGAGAATCTACAGCAGATTTTTCCAATGGGAAAAACATTAAGAGAACCTAGCCTAGGGCTGCATTCACACATTTAGTGTTTTTTCTGGTCCGTGATTGTGGTCTGCTAGCTACCTCGGTGATCGGTGCAAAACCTTCTGCGTTGTCATCCGTTTTGCATCTGTGTTCGTGTTTTCACGGATCTGTTTAAAGTATTTTAAATTATATTGAATACATCATATCCGTGTTTTTCACAGATGAACACGATCTGTGTACATCCGTGAAAAACACGGATCTCGTTGATTTCTATGGGGAATCCGTTCCGTACTTCCGTTCCGAGTTATGACGTCCTATTTTTAAACGGAACTGATTGGAGATTCGTGAAAACAATGAACATGTGAATAGCCAATACAAAGTAATGGGCTATAAATCTGTCCGTGCCCACGAACAACTTCACAGAACGTGTGAATGAAGCATTACACGAAACAATTATCGTTCAAATTTTTGCATAAACGATCGCATTTAAGCGATAATCGTATCGTGAAAACACAGCAAACGATTAAACGACGAGCGAGAAATCGTTCATTTTGATCTTTCAACATGTTCTAAAATCGTCGTTCGCTGAAAATTCGCTTCGTGTAAACAGTCTTTCACCGATTTACCCTATGTAAAAGATGGGCTTAAGCGATCTTAAAAACGATCGCAATAACGATTTTTCTTACGAATTTTCTAATGATTTATTCGTCTAAACGCTGATCGTTATAAAACCCAAAGCGTTGCTTTAAAATTGTTAAACAAGCAGCATAAGTATTTCTAATTTCAAGGGGTTATCCAGTGCTACAACAACACGACTCGTTTCCAGTTCAGGTGGGGTTTGCAATTAAGCTCCATTCACTTCAATTGAACTGAGCACCAAAACCCCGCCCAAGCTGGAGACAAGAGTCGTGCTGTCTCTGGAAGAAAGTGGCCATGTTTTTGTAGCACTGGATAATCCCTTTTAGAAAGGATTGTGATTGAAAACATACACATATACTTATAACTCCCCATCGCCACCACCACCCTCCCAATCCCCACCAGGCCTTCACTCATCTCTAAACTGGGAGTCAGGCGGCGACAAACTCTGCTCAAATATATTACAGTGCAAACCAAATATTATTTAAACCAACACAGAAAAGAGCACATGGATTAGGTTTCGTGCATGGCTGGATTACAGCTCCGTACAACCGCTGAGGTGTACAAAGTCATGATACAGCATACATACAAGTGTATCAGCCCTAAATGTACCTTGCCTATAATTTCACAGGGAGGAAAAAATTATTTCATGCTCCATTAGACGCCATATAGCATGTAATAGAGTATGGTACTGCAGCAAACACGGTGGCAGAGAACTATATGGTCTCCATACAGGCTTCAGTATAGAGCTATAGACACAGGGGCATCACTCGCGCATTTTTTTGCCTTCACACACTTTTTAGGTTCTGCGCAAAAGTTCAAAATGAATTATTAAGCGCACAGGTCTTGATGAATCTACGCATTTTTGTCTGCTTGCGCAATTTTTTGAGCAGTTTCTTTGGCTTAAAAATTGGCTGAAAAACTACGCCAGGGTCTGACTGGAGTACTGCTGTGCAATTTTTTTTCCAGCAGTAACTCTGGCTTAAATTTTGGCTACAAATTAGTAGGAGTGGAGTACTGCTGCACATTTTTGGGGTGCAAAATAAAAAATACCACATACAATATACACAAAAAATACAAAAAAAAGTAGCTAACTTAAAGAGGACCTGTCACCCCCCTGTGCCGGGGTAACAGGCTCCCGACCCCCCGCTAGAGCACCTTATACGTACCTGATCCCGCCGGGTCCCGCTTCTTGATCCGGTCGGGTGACGGAGGTGTCAGCGCCTGAAGCCCGGCGCGCGTGCTCCTGAGATGAGTCCAACACTCATAGAGAATGACTGGTGAGTCCGACGCTCCGTCATTCTCTACGAGTGTTCTCAGGAGCGCGCGCGCCGGGCTTCGGGCGCTGACATCTCCGTTACCCGACCGGATCAAGAAGTGGGACCCGGCAGGATCAGGTGAGTATAAGGTGCTCTAGCGGGGGGTCGGGAGCCTGTCACCCTGGCACAGAGGGTGACAGGTTCCCTTTAAATTACACCCCCTTAGAGCGAAAGATTTATAAAATGATGCAGCCAGAGTGAACCTCTCAAAAATAGCGCAAATTGCTTCATAAATTATTAAATATTTTTCAAAAATATTACACCCTACGCAAAAACACACACAAAAAAAAGGTAAATATGCCCTACAAAGTTGAAGATCACTTCTCATCATCAACGTCTGAAGGATTATAAGGGTATACATACATGATACAGCTCACCTCGTCCCTGCAAAATGACCTCTGCACAGGTCACAGAGCATGCCTACTCCTGTAAAAATCAATGAGCCAGCTCCAGACTGAAATTCCCTGTGGCTGCTATAAAGCATATGTCTACATGCTGTCAAAAGCAGATCAGGCAAGATGGCTGCCCCCATAATACGCAACGAAAAACATTTATCTGTTTTTTTATTTAACCCGCTGGATCATCAAAGATGTCATCTCTCAATCCGGAAGATCAAGTCACCATGGATACGAACACGGAATGAGACCACAATGCACGCGACTCCCATTCTTATTACAGTGTCATTGCATGTCCGTATCCATGGAGACCCAAACGTCCAGATTAACAGATCAGCAGCGGGGCGTTATGACAGGTACACTTTAAATAATAAAAAAAATTATATCATTTCATACTTTCTGTTTTCGGAGCATTATTATGGAGGCAGCCATCTTGCCTGATGTTCTTTTGACAGCATTTAGAGATATGGCGGGAGATTTATTAAACACGGTGTAAAGTGACACTGGCTCAGTTGCCCCTAGCAACCAATCAGATTACACCTTTTATTTTCCAAAGAGTCTGTGAGACATAAAAGGTGGAATCTGATTGGTTGCTAGGGGCAACTGAGCCAGTTTTACTTTACACCAGGTTGGATAAATCTCCCCCATGCTTTATAGCAACCACATCAGCCATAGGCACCTTTAGTCTGGAGATGGCTCATTGACTTTTATGAGAGTAGGCATGCTCTGTGACCTGTGCAGAGGCCATTGTGCAGGGAGGGGGAGGAGGTGAGCTGTAACCTGTTGTGGATCCTGTATTATGTATGTATAGGCTTTACCCTTATAATCCTCCAGACTTTGATGATGAGAAATAATCTTGCACACTTTAAATTGGTTTAAAAAAAAAGTGATACTTTCCCTTTAAATATTATTCTGCCTATCTATGTTACTACGTCATAGGGGCCAAATACTTCTTATACTCGGGGTAAATAATCCTGTCTCTGACTAATTTTGGCCCATTAGAAACACTAGTGAATGTGATTGCCTTTGGTAAAAACTATTTTTACAACACTTTCATTAAAATGAAGTATGCCAGGAATTGTAATTTAACGCCCCCCTCCAAAGGGTCAACTTTTGCACAGACTTATTATAGACAAGAACACTATGTGCATGTATATACCCTGTACAGTAACACCACAGAAAGGATAGATTCATCCGCCTCCACAAAAATGTCACTCCCCTAAGCCATAAAATGTCACCTAACCAAAAGACCCGGCACCGTACGGCAGTGTCACGGCGATAAAGCAGAATCGAGCGCATCGAATAATGTTCACTATGAAGGAAAACCCAGCATTTTAATTGAAGGAACAGATTGAGGTCACTCGGTTGTTATCTCAGCATTTACCTGCTTGCAGATGAAACACAACTCCCTTATGAGCAGGCAAATCCTGGCGGCCCCCCTGCTGTTCCTTAGCCGGCCACTTTACAGAGAGTCTTCATTCCCTTGGGTGTTCTTCTCAGTGTGACTTTCCATAGTGACACGTCTGGTACTTCACGACTCAACAAACACCATTCCTCTAGCTATGTATAGCACAGCACAAAATGATTAATCTACCTCTATTAGAACACGGAGAAACCCAAGTAAAGAATCATTTGTTTTATGCTGAGGGTAGGCGATCCTCCATTGGGTCAACATGCGGCCTAATCCTCAAGTCACAGATACAAGATCAAACCCAGTACAGCAGTACAACCCAGGTATCCCTGGCGAATATATGTATGCGTCTAACTGGACGTCAGTGACTGTTTACATAGATTAACGTGTCAAGATGTCATCAAGTGAATGTCAGGATCGGGAATGGGCTATATTCAATTGCTGGGGATGATTTACATTACAGGCCATAAGGTGCAATGTGTTCTGGAGTCAACAAATACAAATAAAAAAGTGTCATGGTGGCATCTATTGCATGCAGCAACCCTTGGATTCAATGATCGAGAGAGATGAGGTGAACACACCATACTTTACACTTTTGGAGTGCTGCTTCATCAGGGGACAATGTCTCCATGATCTACTGATGGAGGACTACCAGGAATTTTGAAATCTAACAGCTTAATTATTTCCTCTTCTCCAACATCTCCCATCAAGCAAACATTAAAGGAGAAGTCCCATGAAACAAAAAATTACAGGAAGGCAGAGATGTGTGGGAACATAATAAACAAAGTATACTTACCTATCCTTGTGCGTCCTAGCTCCGCTCCCAGCTGCCGGCCTCCTACAACCTCTTCCAACCGCAACTTTATGTATCTGGATGTAGCGGACAATCGATCAGCCAGGCAGTGATGTTGCAGCTCGAGGTGCCAGGAATGTGTTATGCCGGCCAAAAATTACAGCTGGCAGCCATCAACAAGACCCAGGAGTGTCACAATGGAGGCACAGGGACGGGTAAGTATACTCTGCTGCCACCTCTGTCATGTCAAGTACAGTGTAGAGCATAAGTAAATCCTCAAAGCAAACCACTCCTTCTCTGGACAGTTCCTGACATGGACAGAGGAGGCAGCAGAGAGCACTGTGTCAGACTGGAAAGAATACAGCACTTCCTGCAGGACATACAGCAGCTCAAAAGTACTAAAAGACTGGAGATTTTTAAATAGAAGTCATTTACAAATCTGTATAACTTTCTGACACCAGTTGATCTGGAAAAAAAAAAAAAATCTTTGCAGTACCCCTTTAAGAACAATTGCCATAACAGAGCTGTAAAAAGATCCTAACTTTTACAAGATTTTATATTTAGTGGCCATTTTACTATCAGATGCCTCTTATACTGCTAAATTACCCCAGTCTGCTGAATGCATTACTGGGGCCCACACATGGCTGGGAACTGAAATGTAACAGCAGGCCCTGTATCTAATCCATAGTCTAATTTACGTCATCGATGAAGTTTTTTCTTTTTTGCTTTTCTTTTTTTTTTCTCCTTTTCCAAACTGAACAACACGGCTTATGTAATGGAAAAAAAAAATGTCTGGTGAACCGCAGCAAAAAGAAAGCCCAAATGAATTCAGCGATGTCATCAAATGAGAACCAGATTTAGGGAATCTTTATTAATTAATCCTTTGCAGACTTTTCACAGGTCATTCAGGGAGTCAAAAGGTTAAAAAGAACATTTCCAAATAACTGGCATATTTCTCTCCCCTCGTGGAACCGTTCCAGATTGCGATTCAGCGCTGGATTTACCATCTCTTTTTAATTATATATGAATGGCTGGTATGGAGAAGAAAAAAAAATAGAAAACGAGGCCTGCGTGAATGATTCGGGAATTACAAAGAAATGCAAGCCGCATTCTGAATCCATACAGATTCCATAGGCTAGAAAAAAAATGCGGTCTTAGGAGTGACTATTACCAGAGTATATTAAGTAAATCCTTACTGCTGCAACCCATGTCCTTTTTAGAATTCTCAAATTTGTTTAGCTGTAGAAAAGCAGAAACCTTGACAAATCCCTGGAGATAAGAAGCTAACGTTCTTCGGTAATTTTTAACTGTGTGTGTGTGTGTGTGAATATCTTTCAAGACTCCTTAGGGGAAAAGTGAATTTGTCTGGACACAGAATCCCGTTTCCTCCACTGGATAAAAAATAAAAAAATCCCCAAACTCTTGTCCGTCTGTATGTATTTCTATAAAAATGCAACCACCCCCTTACTTTAGATAAGCAAAGAAAAACACTATCACACAACTCTACAGAATATGGACTTAAAGGGGTATTCCACTCAAACATCACTTTTCATATGTTGCTGCCCATGGTAAGACTAAAAATTCGTTCTATACTTATTACTATCTATTCAGTCTCCTTCCTCCAGTTCTGAGTTGCTGCTTTCTGCTGAAGACACAAAAAACTGTGTGAGCTTTTCTCCCCGTCTTCTTCCCCTTCCATCCAAGGTGGCCCATGTAAACAACTTCCTAACAGGCTTGATCTGATACTTTGCAGCTTCTTTGTAATGCTGGGAGGATTAAACTGAGGTCAAGATGCTGATGAACTGTGATTAATCTTCCCGGCATTACAGAGTTGGTATAAAGTTGCTCGTTTACATTAGCTGTCTCAAAAGGGAGGGGGGAGGAGGAGGAGACAGAGAGAAAAGCTCACACACCGTTTTTTGTGTCTTCTGCAGAAAGCAGCAGCTGGAATGAATTGTTAGCCTCACCATGGGCAGCAACATATGAAAAGTTATATTTACCTCAGGAATACCTCTTGAAGGCTCTTTTATATGGGCCGATTATCACCAATCAGCATTCCAAAAATGCTCATTTGGAGGATAATTGTCATTTGTAAAAGTGACAGCGATCAGGCAAGGAAAAAACACCATCAGCCACACATGTCCCTCCGTGTGGCCGATAGAAATATATATTGAAATGGGCGCACAAACAATGCAGGGATTGTTCGTGCAGCTTGGCCACACAATTAATGGTGCCTGGTAAAGCTATTGCAAACAAGCAACAATTTAATGAATATCAGAGTTCCCAGCCTCATTTATTATCTATAATCTACTGATAACTTAAAGGGGTTATCCAGCGCTACAAAAACATGGCCACTTTCTTCCAGAGACAGCCCCACTCTTGTCTCCAGCTTGGGCGGGGTTTTGCTGCTCAGTTCCATTGAAGTGAATGGAGCTTAATTGCAAACCGCACCTGAACTGCAGACAAGAGTCGTGTTGTCTCTGAAAGAAAGTGGCCATGTTTTTGTAGCACTGGATAACCCCTTTAACTTTAGCAGGGGTTTAGGAGGTGACATAGTCCCTTTAAAGGAGCTGTGTTGCAGCTCCTCTTCCCAAATAGCTATATGTCCAGGGATCACTGTGCAGCCCCTTCATTTTCAAGATCAGTGGGCACCCACCAGTCATAAAGTGATGGTGTATCCTAGCATTATTCCTCCACTCCCACTAGGAGTTAGAACCCTTGAAGAACCAGCTAGAGGTCAAATTTTGTCCATTTCGCCTGAGGACTAATAAAGTATTGTGATGACAAAGTGCCAAAACAAAGGTCAGTCTAATGCAAATCTTGGTGGCCACAAATTAGAGTTCAAGTGCCACCTAGACCGGGTCTTAAAAATAAACAACGACACTCAAGAACGGGCATGCCAATATAAGAAGCTCTTTATCCTCAAAGCCATACAATATAAACATGGTAATAAAACCATCGCCTCTCCCGAATGCCTCCTATGTTCGTCGGAAAGTTCACACTAATTGATGCAGAAGAATTCTCGAGAGAATAGATAGCCGCTCCTTCACAACCCACAGTCTTCTGGAATGTCCATCTATATATCAAAGTTACCAGTGACTGTATTTCAAAGTACTGTTCAGAACAATGGAGCTATTATTCTGTCCCATATTGGAGGTCAAGCAATGCAGGGGACAAGGCCAAGCTCACTGAGCGGCAATGTGTGGTAGGTCGGGCCTCGCGAAGGTTAGGGTGAATAGAAAATGTCAGCAAAAAACATAAAACATTTCATTAGCTGAAATCAGGAGCCACATACACATACAAGCCCTTTATTCTATGTAATATAGGTAGCATATAGTCCTGGCAGTAACAGTAGCCGGGTCAAAGGGTTCTTATATAAGAAAATTTAAGCTTGTCTACCATTCTTTAGATATGTATGGAAATGTTTTTGGAAGTTCTAAAATTTGGAGATATTTGGGATAGGGAAGTGATCTGAACATTTGTCAGTAATTGAATAAAATAGACTTCTTTGCCTCCCTGCTCATGCAAGGCAACCGGTAAGGTGACCATTTAAAAGGATTCCACTAGTACGTTTGGTATTAAAGGGGTTATCCAGTGCTACAAAAACATGCCCACTTTTATCCAGTGCTACAAAAACATGCCCACTTTTCCTCCCCTCTTGTCTTCAATTCAGGTGTGGTTTGCGATTAAGGTCCATTTATTTCAATGGAACTGAGTTTCAAACCCCACCCAATCTGGAGACAAGAGTGGTGCAAAAGTGGGCATGTTTTTCTAGCACTGGATAACCCCTTTAATTCATTGAATTGTCCTTCAGAAAGTTTTCGAGTCCAAAGTGTTTGGGGTCATTGACCATTAATTCTGCATAAAAAGGAGGTGTCCTTTTGATAACAAACTGACCATATACTTTACATAAAAGTTGGTTGAATCCATCGATTTTAGTAGGATCGGTCGGAGATTCAATGTACCTTATTTTCAGATTTTACTGGAGAAACAGACTTGCTAGATTTCATTATACTAAATCCTTTGCTCCCATTAAAGGGGTCATCCAGTGTTAGAAAAACATGGCCACTTTCTTTCAAAGACAACTCCACTCTTGTCTCCAGTTCAGGTGTGGGTTTGCAATTAAGCTTCAATTACTTCAATGGAACTGAATTACAAAACCTACAGTACATCCAAACTGGAGACAAGAGTAGTGCTGTCTCTGGAAGAAAGTGGCCAAGTTGCCGTTTCCTAACACTGGATAACCTCTTTAACATAGGATTCTTAGGAAAGGCCTAGGGCTATGTTTACACTATGTAAGTACCATAGTAATCACGGCCATTGTTGTTCACGGCCGTTATTACTACAGTACTTACGTAGTGCTGCCACTGAAGGAATCCCAGCCAGAGACTATACACATAGTATATACTCCGGCTGGGATCCCTAGCGGCGCTGCAAGAAACTGACATGTCAGTTTTCTGTGGCTGCTATTCATTGAATAGCGGCCACAGAAAATCTGTCAGTGCCTGCAATGGAGCGTGCAACTCCGTCCGCACGCTCCATTGTGTGCAGCGGGGAATTCGAAAGTGGGCGCGCGCTGATGCGCCCACATCCAAATTTAGCAGCACTAAAGATCATCTACAGTACCGGCCGTTCCGTGAACGCATCTATGTTTTCCAGGACTCACTAGGGCTGCATCGAACCTCTGAAGCCGAGGGGAATCAAATGCCAAGTGTTCCGGTTAGGAGAACATTGCCGAACCCAAACAGTTTGGCCTTTCTGCTCAACTCTACTAATAAGCCAATAGCTACTGCATGTCTATAGAAGCTTTAGGCTGGCCAAAAACATTTAAAGATTTTCATCAAAAAGGGTTTTTATAAGTCTCTCATTGGAGGCCTAAACTTCACAGATATACACAGTGAACTTTTAAAAGCAGATAACACTGTACCCTATTTAGTGGCCATGCTTGGTTACTGCGTCTCATCTCCCATTGAATTGAATGGGAGCTAAGTTGCAACCCAGCATAAACATCACACACAGCTCCGTTCACTGTATATTCAGGCACCACAGCCCTGGCAATCACATGATTGGCGGGGATAATGGGTGTTTGACCCCTAGTGATCAAATAATAATACACCATCAATAAAAAAAAAGATCCTGGAAAACCTCTTTAACAATTTTAAGATGATGATTGTTAACAATAATTCCTATGTCTTCAGCACTAAAACCAATAGAACTCCCTTCATCCTTTAACAGATTTTTCTGTTGGGATCTAAATGTATTGACTCTCACCTGAGAACAATTCACAAGAGACAATGCAAATATATGGTATCATCAACCCCAACAACAAAGAGCATTTATAGTATGCACATCATGAGCAAATATATTAAAGAAATAAAAAGCTGCAACAACCTTCTACATTGTAGGTTACATTTAAAAAAAAAAATTAGCCACAAAACCAAAAATTTTTTTAAAAATTTAGAATATCACACCGGCAGGCTCTGGTCAACTTCTAAAGCCTCTTCCAATTTTTTTTTTAATCCAACCCTGAATATTATTCGGTTCGGTTAACTTGTCTTGGGCACTTGACATGTAAGGCACTGTAAACATTTATCACACTTAGTCACTTCATTCAACATCAACAGCTCCTACAAAATCTCTGTATGTGTCAAAGGACGTCTGCCCCGAATGAGCAGCTTTCATGTCACCTTCTCGAGAACGCCGCCTCAAAGCGAGTTTGTCTGGATACAGTCGCTTTCAGAGATGTCACTGCTGCGTGGCGTCCTACCGAGTTCTACGAATCACATCGGGAAGGAAGCAATTGTGTAGGTGCCAGACTAATTTGCACAAACCATTTACCGGCTGGAGCTGCAATCTGTACAGCAATGGCCTGAAAGTAACAGCAATTTACCTGTATATATATATAGTGTACCGAAGGGGGCTGAAGACCATAATTCTGTCTCATGAACAAAAAATATACACTTTCCTATCAAATATAAAGCTGGAATTTATTCAATAGCTTGTCAAAGGCGACAAATAATTTTATGCAACTGGCGTTCGAAATGACAAGAAAACAACAGATCCCACATCAATATAACACCAACCTTTCACTTGAAAGTCAATGACCAGACGACTAAAGACAATAGGCCAACTTATATACAGACATTAACATTTGTTAAAGCGGTTTTCTAGATTAATGGCCTATTCATAGGGTAGGTCATAAATCAATGCTCGCCCGCACTATTCAGTGAATCGGGCCAGAAACAGTTGGCTCCATTCACTGTGTAGTGGTGGTGACCTGTAACTGCAGTTCCGCTCCTATTTAAGTGAACGGTAGCTGAACTGGAGTAACTAGGCCCAGCCACTTCACTATGAATGGAGGCAGCTGCCTCTGGCCCCATTCACTGTGTAATGCTGGGGTGCTAGTCAGAACCCCACCGATCAGTGATGTATGATCTACCCGGTGGATAGGCGAGCGATCTGTTTTACCTGAAAAACACTTTTAAAGGGGTATTAAATACCTAAAAAAGACCTGTCGGCTATCCTGACTTAGTAAATGCTTGTATTTGCCATGAACTTATTTTCTTCATACTTTGCAATTCCTTTGTTATTATTTATTATTACTCCAAATTTATAAAAAAGAAACGACAAGTGGGTATTACCATCCCCTTGTCAAAGGGGTGTGTCCTTATTTAAAAACTGTCAGCAGTGACTGGACAGTAAAAGTGCATTGACACCCCCTCAAATGGTAACACCCAGATGTCATTGTATTCATAAATGTTAAGCGGGAATTACAGAGAAATGACACAGTGAGTAATTGCTATTTCATAGGGAATAAAATAATTTAGTAAAAGCAGTAATATTAAAAGCTATAGTTACTAAAGTCTAGAATTGTTAATCCAGGGGTTTATTCAAATATTGCCAGATTTGTCTATGGTGAGGAAAATTGGCTTCAACCTCATGGAGATTTTTTTTCCTTCTTCTGGATCAACATTTCAGGATAATAGGCCCTCTGCATGGATGTCTTTTTTTCAGTCTTACAAATTTAGTTACTATTATATTTATAAAAACTGACATGTCTGACAAAGCGACAGGCCCTCCTAATGGTATAATTCTTCTTGCAAGAAATCAGAATAAAACTAAGGAATCCTCAATGTAGAGCAGGATCAACCAACATCCTTAAAGGGGAAGTCCGGGAAAAGTTTTTATTAAAGTATTGTATTACCCTCCAAAAGTTATACAAATCACCAATATACACTTATTACAGAAAATGCACATAAAGTGCTTTTTTCCCTGCACTTACTACTGCATCAAGGCTTCACTTCCTGGATAACATGGTGATGTCACTTCCTGGATAACATGGTGATGTCACTTCCTGGATAACATGGTGATGTCATGACCCAACTCCCAGAGCTGTGCGGGCTGTGGCTGCTGGAGAGGATGATGGCAGGGGGACACTGAGGGACACAGGGCACTCGAGGGACACTGAGCATCCCCCTGCCATCATCCTCTCCAGCAGCCACAGCCCGCACAGCTCTGGAAGTCGGGTCGTGACATCACCATTTTATCCAGGAAGTGACATCACCATTTTATCCAGGAAGTGACATCACCATGTTATCCAGGAAGTGACATCACCATTTTATCCAGGAAGTGACATCACCATGTTATCCAGGAAGTGAAGCAATGCAATAGTGATGCAATAGTAAGTAAAGGAAAAAAAGCACTTTATAAGCATTTCCCGTAATAAGTGTATATTGGGGATTTGTATAACTTTTGGAGGGTAATACAATACTTTAATAAAAGTTTTCGCTGGACTTCTCCTTTAAGTCCCTATTACACAGAGCAATCTCCAGGAGCAAGTGATTGCCAACCTGTCTCTCTTATGTGCCATCTCCTCAATCATGAGTGATAGACTTAAGAAGTAACGGCCCATATGCCATATCCCATATCTGGTATATAGGAATTCACCATAATTGACCCATACTGCAGGTTCTGATCCATTTTGTATTTAGTTTTCTACAAACACCAGGAAATGAATCATTAATGGAAGCCAAGTAGAATGGGCTATAGGGTCACTTACAAGGCTGTATAATGATTTATGCTGACGGACAGGACCACAATGCCGCTCTCATTTGAATACATTTGCCTAAATAGCTTTTTTTTTTTTTTTTTTTTTTTTTTTTAAATATAGCTATTAGGCCTTTTGTAGGAACAAAAAACAACTCTTTTTGATCTGAGCTGTCACATACTGAGCGGACTGGCTGATTTGAAGCTCATAAGAATCATGTAAAATCTCGACAGGTCACCGTATAATATATTCAGCTACACAACTAAAGAGAACACTACATGCGGGAGTAGGAGTTTATTTCTGATCATTGATCCATCGCTGGTCAGAGATGACAACTTGAGACAAGACGACCTGTGACCAGAGGAAACCTCTACATGAATATTAATAGAAACAAAGTCATACCAGAAGACTTCACCTTACTCCTCGATCATACAGTTGTCAAGCTGTCTACACGATAATAGCAAAGTGTGCATCCTCATAAGTAGTCATCAAACCCTTAGAAAGAATTACGAGGGTATGGCAAGACAGTAGGTGTGACTGACAGTAGATGTATAAGGAAAAATACTATTGCCTTGCTTAAAGGAGAAGTCAGGTGAAAAGTATTGTATTGCCCCTAAAAAGTTATACAAATGACTAATATTCACTTTTTATGGGAAATGCACACAAAGTGCATTTCTTCCCTGCACTTAGTACTGCATAAAGGCTTCACTTCCTGGATAAAATGGTGATGTCACGACCCGACTCCCAGAGCAGTGCAGGCTGTGGCTGCTGGAGAAAATGATGGCAGGGGGATGCTCAGTGTCCCCCCAGTGCCCTGTGTCCCTCAGTGTCCCCCTGCCCTCATCCTCTCCCGTAATAAGTGTATATTGGTGATTTGTATAACTTTTGGAAGGCAATACAATACTTTAATGAAAATTTTCACCGGACTTCTCCTTTAATATATACAGACGATGATCAACTATGGTGAAATTAATTGTAAGTGTGGCCGGCTGCACTAAGGGCCTTATTACACAGGACGATTATCGTTCGAAAAATCGTTAGATCATTCGGATTTGAACAATAATCGTTTAGTGTAAAAGCAGACAACGATTAAACGAACAACGAAAAATGGTTAGTCGTTTGATAGAGTTTGGACCTATTTTTATTGTTGATCGTTTGCATGGAATAAGACGTTGTTCGCAGTAGCAACAAACGCAGTAGCGACAAGACAACCGTAAGAATGATCATAAGTAATGATCATCGTTCAGTGTAATCGGGCAAACGATTTCAGGTTGTTCGCAATAGCAATCGTTTATCGTTGAAAAATCACTTAGTGTAAGAGTACCCTAAAGGTTCTGCAAACTAGTACTGATCACCATGATTGGCGATTGTTTACGGCCTCAGGTCTGGTAAATTTAGAAAGGCCTTCACTTATTGGCCAGAAGTGTTGCTAGAAACGATAATTGGCCCATGTAAAAGTGACAGTGATCAGCCAAAGAGCCGTAAAACGCCCCATCCTTGGCTGATCGCATCTTTCGGCCAGGCTTCAAAATTTATCGTTATTGGCTGCACATCTCCCTGTGTAAACAGATGTGAAGCCAATAGTGAAGGAAAACTGACAGCACAGATATGCATATATTTGTGCTGTCAGCTTTCAGATCACAAGCAGTGCATACTTACCTTCTGCGCTGCTGTGCGATGCTTCATCCCTTTCTCCCCACCTCCTGCATTTTTTTCAAGCAAATTTTCAATGGCCCATTGACTTTATTGGAAAAAAACCACATCATGAACTGACGGGTTAATCTGAAATCAATGTGATTTGGAATTTACATGGATTTTGATGCAGAATCAAACATACACTTACGGCTCAAACAGTTGATAAAATTTTACCCACTAAACAACCCAAAACCTTTGAGAATTTTTTTTTTTATCTACGATATATATACCAAATAAACTGTTTATTATTGAATGCTATTTCAGGCCATTTCTTGAGCTGTAAAAAAATATATTTTAGTCCATTTTTGCATTGTTTATATGCCCAAAAAATAGATGAATAAAAAAAAAGTGTGAAAATACAGCCTAATCGTTTAATGATAGTTGTAATGAAAGGGCCCTATTACACGGGACAATTATCGTGCGAAAAAATCGTTATATTGTTTATATTTAAACGATAATCGTTCTGTGTAATTGCAGACAACGATCGAAAAATCGTTCGTGTGTCGTTGATCGTTGATTTAGAGCTGAACCTAAAATTATCGTTAATCGTTCGCTGTAAGTCGACATTCGTGCGCTCAAGTTCCGCATTTGTTCACTAATCGTTCAGTGTAATTGCACATTGTTCATTGTTTTGCTGGGATCAGATGGAATAAACGATCATAGTAACGATCATAGTAACAATCGTAAATAACGACTATCGTTCTGTGTAATATGGTGAACGATTAAGTTAACGATCTTTTATCGTTAGTCGTAAAAAAATTGCTCCTTGTAATATGATCCTTACTGTAATGCAATGTACCGTCCTAAAAAAAAAAAAGGAGGCTCCAGGTTTAGAAAAAAAAAGAAAGGAATAGACACAGCTCTCTAAGTCCAGGGCTTAAGGGGTTACTGATATGCTTTAAGAACCAGGGAACAAGCCGGCCAGGCTCAGTATAGAACAATCCATGTCTTTCATGCAAAGTCTATTTCCCCCAAATAGAAACCTCATTACTTTACTCAATGACAAAGTCAACAAATGCAGACAGCGCCTCGGGAGGAGGATCCTCAAGAGGAGGCTGAATGGCAGAGTCAATAGATGCACTGGACCTATTCAAATACACCCCGTCTCTTTCATTACACTGTGTTTTCTCTTTGTATACCATTGTGCCTACTGCTTAATCTCAAAATCTTCCCCGTACCTGCTTTCTGCTCCAGTCTGTGAACCATCAGACATTATTAGGCCGTGGTGCTGAGCACGCACCTTCCCTTACACCAGAGGCGCCTCTGTCTTCTATCAGCATTCAGGAGAGGCCCCGTCATCCGCTAGGCCCGACTCCTGACACACACAGAGGACGATCATGCAACACATTAAAAAAAACAAAAAAATTCTTCTATGGTCAAGGTCATTATCTGCAGATACTTTTTTTTCTTTTGCTCTTATGTGACATCATCAAATTCAGCCCCGATGATGTCATATGGAATAGGATACATCTGTCATTTACTATAACCGATCAATTTAGCATGGTTTATAATGGGGTCCTAGAAAACACGCTAATTTTTTTAAGGGGATTTTTCACCATTATTCATATCGGGGAGGACTAGCTGTTTAGTTGGGCTTGATTCACATTGGGGGAAATTTATCCAACATGGTGTAAAGTGACACTGGCTCAGTTGCCCCTAGCAACCAATCAGATTCCACCTTTCATTCCTCACAGACTCTTTGGGAAATGAAAAGTGGAATCTGATTGGTTGCTAGGGGCAACTGAGCCAGTTTCACTTGACACCATGTTTGATAATTCTCCCCATTGTGTTTTTTTCTGTCTGTTTAACGGATCTGTTTAAAAGGAAAATATTTTTCTTTCAAATTAATTGTTTTCAGAAAGTTACATATATTTGTCATTTACTTCTATTTATCTCAAATTTCAAATATCCCATACTTATCAGCTGCTGTATGTCCGGCAGGAAGTGGTGTATTCTATTCAGTCTGATAAAGTGCTCTCTGCTGCCACTTCTGTCCATGTCAGGAACTGTCCAGAGCAATAGTAAATCCTCATAGAAAACCTCTCCTGCTCTAGACAGTTCCTGACATGGACAGAGGTGGCAGCAGAGAGCACTGTATCAGACTGAATAGAATACACCACTTCCTGCAGGACATACAGCAGCTGATAAGACTTGAAAGTTTTAAATAGTATTACTTTCTGACACCAGTTGATTTGAAAGAAAAGATTTTTGGCGGATTACCCCTTTAATGGAAAATGGATAAAAAACGGATGAATTTGTCGACATCCAACAGATCAAAAGGCATCATTTTTGTGGCTGACCACGTTCTTGTATACGCTAGTAAAACCAATGCCTTTTGAATCTTTTTTTTTTTTATAATGGAAGTCAATAGAAGAATGGATCAAAACGGATGCACACAATTGCATCCTTTTTTTTTTTTAGGGTGCGTTCACACCTACAGGATCTGCAGCTGATTTTCTGCAGCAGATTTCAGTTAAATAACTGAACACAGCATCAAATCTGATGCTGTGTTCAGTTATTTAACTGAAATCTGCTGCAGAAAATCAGCTGCAGATCCTGTAGGTGTGAACGCACCATTAATCAGTTTTTCCCATTAAACGGACAGCAAAAACGGATAAGTGGATTTCCCAAAGTTCGGGAGCTGCACGGAGCGGGCAGACAGCGGGAGTCAGATGCCGATAGTTCAGGTTCATACGAACCCGAACTTCAGGTAATCGGCTCATCTCTAGTGTGAACCCAGCCTTATCTATATTGTCAGACACAAAAAGAAAGTATCTACCTATCTTATATGACTGATAGTGGAACTGAATTTTTCAGATTGTTATTTCCGTGGTACCAGATTGCCCAATGTGCTTCTCCATGAAAAGGAAAGTTGATGACCTAGGACTACTTAAAAATAGTTGGTTATGATTTCAAGGGCTTTTTCAGGCTTATAGAAACATGTCTGCTTTATTCCAGAAACTGTGCCACTCTTGTCCTCAGTTTAGCAGCTCAGTTTTGGAGCTGAATTGTAATATCACATACAGCCTAAAGACAGGGGTGGCACTGTTTTTGAAAGAAAGTAGCTGTTTTGTTTTGTTTGCTATTCCTGGATAACCCCTTTAAGAGTTCCTTTTGAAGAAAGTGATTTACAGTGTGCTGTCCCTTTAAAATCTGAAGAATGCAGGACTTGGGACCCAGCTGTCAGTAAAGAACAGCTTCCAATACAGGACTATTAGCACAATTTGCCCTCTATATTAGCTCCTTTAGAAACTCTTGTGAGTGAGTTCTGATCTCTCAGTGCCAAACATCAGTCCACGTGGGTGAGAGCAGCATCGCTGTCCTTAAAAACACAGTGGTGACCATTGTTGAGCAATGCTGCTACAGCCTGCCAGCCGCATGGACCCCTGCTATTGTCCTACCCAAGGTCATTTCCCATACACAATGGGGATAATGCAGTGACAGTGAGAAGCCAAAAAAAAAGAAGGAATGAACTGTGTCCCTCACTGGAGCGGAACCCCTGCCAAGATGAGGAATGACATTACGCTGCCAGTCTGACTCAACACTCATGTGGCACTGACACTGCCAACAAGTCAAAGAAAAAGGCATAAATCTATAACAAAGGTTAGTTGTATGCAAATTCCAAAACCTTTTAGGAATACAAAAAAAGGAAACTCTACTAACCTTACAGAGGTTTGCACAGTACATACAATTTTTATATTCTCACCTTTAATCAAAACCATCATCAATTAACGTAAAATAATCAAAAATCCCACTGTTATATCTAATTGTTCGATGAGGCTGCGTTCACACTGCGTTTTTGCAATACGTTTTTTTTTCATCAGTTTTTTGCGTGCATCCGTTTTGATCCGTTTTTCCATTGACTTCCATTGTAAAAAAAAAAAAAACGGATCAAAACAGATCTGTTTTTTTTTTAAGGACACAAAAAAAACGTCCACAAAAAAATGGACACAAAAAAAACGTGCGTCCAATAAAGAAAAACTGGTCCGTTTTTTTTTTTTTTTTTTTACAATGGAAATCAATGGAAAAACAGATCAAAACAGATGCACACAAATGCATCCGTTTTTGCAAAAAACAGATGAAAAAAAAACGGACTGCAAAAACTGAACCTAGCCTGAGCATAGTGACGGCAGATCTATCAATACAGCCGCAAGAGAAGGGGTCACACTGCTTTCTTTAGGCTCCTGAATGGCAATATATGACTAGTCAGATTCATCACTCAGATCTATAGCGTATAGGTGGAATGATGATGACAAGAGTAATCCTTCAAAGAATATAGTATCACTGGATGAAAAAAAAATACAAGATATAAGGCGCTTAGGGCACCGGGCCCAGTTCAAAAATCCACGATAAGAACACCAAGGCGACACTTCCACAATTAGGGCCCTTGCACACTAAGGAAATCATGCGGATAACTTGCCTCGGATTCCGTCGCTCCCCCCACCCCCAAGCTCTAATTTAAATTTTCACTGGTTCCATAGGATTTATTCTATGGTCAGGCGGATTACATGCCAATTCTTTGGGTGGACCGCTAAATTCAATCAAGCATAGAATGGAGTCTATGGGATGGACAGAGAGTCAAGCAGGAGCGCACACGAAATCCGCGGCAAGCTATCCGCATGATTTCCTTAGTGTGCAAGGGCCCTTAGTGCCCCCTTTTTCAGTTATAAAAGCAGAGGGTTGTTACACCTCAAGTGTTGCAAGTATACTATATAAAGGGAAACCTATAGTGCTGTCCTGGTGTTCTCATCAAGGCCACGGTGATCCTGTCACATGGAACGTTTACTTTTACATTTTATTTATAATATTTACATTTGAATCACTTGTATTTACAAACAGAATGTAAACCTGACCATGTTCTACTGGAAGTTCTCCTCTGTATGGTGTAATGGTCAGGAAAAGTACATGTTAAATGGAGGATGTGACTTATGCCTAACATTACCATCCAGCCCCTATAGACTAATATGGGATCCACTTACCAGATACCTTGTGAACTTTATTTTTAGGTGGGACTGTCTGACTCTGTAATATGTATAGGGGCTACTAAATACTCCCCCACAGATGATCCCTGGGGGAGTGAAAAGGGTGGTGCTGTCATCTGAACCTGAGTGTGCGGCATTTGATTACCAGTAGTTGAAGAAGTTTTATGCCGCCCTAAGAGTCCCTCAAAATAGGCCTATGGCTGTATCCATATTTTCCAGGCCGCCTTAGGGCTGCATCCAACTTCTTCAGCTACAGGTAACCCAATGCTGCACGCTCAGGTTTAATTAAAGCTAACAACTACTGAAAGTGTATGGGCTCCTTTAACTAATAATAAAACATTATGTTATCTATTGAGCAAAGTGACACTGGATTATTTTGTGAGGTTATTCAAAAGTGACAACAAATAAGTGACAGAACCGCGTCTATGGTATCGGAGGATCACAGAAAACAAGAACAGGACATTCCCCTCTGCATTTATTATATAACCATATTACGGCCTCCCTCAGGAATCAATAGGAAACACAAGAGTCTCTGTTAATAAGCAGGACAACATGAGTGGGAGGCCTGGAGATCAGAACATTGCATAGAATACTAGGAGAGGGCCCATATAAGTTTTGCCCTGAGAATTCTTTACCTAGAAGATTCATGAGACTGTAGTAACTCAGTATTCTTCAAAGCAGCGCAGACGTCTACAGAGAGTGGCATGCACATTGCATCAGCCCATGGAAGCCTCAGCTGATCAGCTGCCCAGCGAGTGGAAAAAACTCCCAGACAATTTCAGGAAACACCCTGGCAAGCTCCATTGAGCTGCAACCACAGAAAGAACGTTCCTTCTCAAAAAATAAAACACCCATTTAAAGTATTTTCCATTAACACCTTCTTCATAATTTACCAAACGTATAACCAAAATGGCATTTGTGCAGCAGGGTCTCCCATAATCCTATCCCATGATTTTTTTTTTTCATTTTATTTCCAGCATGGAATATAGATCTGTTTTAATTGACCAAAAATAAAAAATAAAAACTAGACTAAATGGCTTCCACTGAAATGATGTGTTTTATAGAGTCTAGATGGTGCACATGTGAAAGGCTATAGCCTGTTGCAGTCACTCTCGCAGCATAGTGTGCGTGTGATTTGTGTAGCACATTTTGCACTCCATTTACGGAAGACCTGTTCGCTCTCCTGTCTGGTTTAGTAACTATTGTACTTTTTATTGTATTTCCTATAAAATAACAATTGGACCATCTATTCTTAGAGCTATGTCTTGTATTGTTGCGTTTTTATTCTTCTTGAAAATGTCTAAATAAATGGACAACTTGGGGTTAACTATTCCTCTTCAGCCCCCGGCTGTTGCAAAACTACAATGACCATCATGCCTGGACAGTAAAAGCCAAAGCTTTGGCTGTCCAAACATGATGCAAACTGTAGTTTTGCAACGGCTGGAGGGCCTGAGGTTCCCAATCCCAGCATTACAGTTCTAGGCTATGTTAACACTATGTAAAAACAACGGCCACTGTTGTGCAAATAATGGCCGTTGTTTCAAAAATAAAAGCCGTTGTTTTTACATAGTGTGAACCTAGCCTTATCAACAACAGAGGTTATTTGGAACTCAAAACAATGGCCACTGTTTTGAGGAATAAACAACGACCGTTGTTTTGAATGAAAATTGCATTAAAGTCTACGGACAACGGCTGGAAACAATTGACATGAATATTATTTTGATGGCCTAGAAAACAATGTCCGTGTTAAATACACTGTGTGAAACGACGGCCGTCGTTTGCATTGACTTTAATGCTAAGCATTGCAGTATGAAAAGAGCGTCTGTTGTTCTAATTGGAAACAACTGCCGTTCTTTTCATAAAAAAAGTGCGTTGTGTGAACATAGCCTAAAGGTGATGCAAGCCGATGTGGACATGCTACCATGCACTTATCTCGGCTTATTCTCCCAACCAATAAAAACTTTTGCCATGTTAAAAGTTTACTTTAAAGTGACTGTACCACCAGGCCCAGGCCGACCAACCCCCAGTGGGAAGAAACCCCCTGCCCCACCATGACGTGACTCCATTAGAATCAATGGAACCCTATCATAGAGGGGCGGGGGGTTCCTCTCACTAAGGGTGGGTCAGCCCGCCTCCAGTGCTTCAGCCTGGGCCTGGTGGTACACTCACTTTAATGACGGTGCCTATTTAAGACACCTCACAGCCAATTCATTTATATTCCAGAAGTGATAAAAGAGACACAGCACAATGCAAAGGTCTAAGAAAAGGTGGAAAATCTTTATGGGGTATAAAGTATTTACTAAAAGTGACATGTCAGGGGGACGACAGGTCCCCCTTAAAGGGAACTTGTCACCATGAAAACACAGTCCAATCTACCAACATCATGTTACAAAGTAGGGGGAGCTGAGAAGATCCAGTATCACTTGTCACCTATTGATAGAAATCTCTGCTCATTCTGGGATTAAGAGTCCAGTGGGCGGTCTGACTCATTGATTGACAGCACTGGACTTCTAAAAATCGAGAATGTAAAGGGATTTAAATGGATAAAATATCGACCTGCTTTATATCATGACGATGTCAGGGCATATATTTTTGAAAAAAGGGTAACAATGAGTTTTCACTTCATGTGTCTCGACCCGGGGACACAGTGAGGGTCAAACGTGGGGGATCAGTGTATTTAATCCAGCATGTCCTCCTTTAAAAATTTTTTATCCTGCCAGACGACCCCTTTAAATCATTTAAAAAAAAAAAAAAGTTACAACTAAATGCAACAAAAAGAAGACCATATATCTCCAATTCAGCCATACATTACAAAGGTTTGCCCATATAAAGAAATCTAACTGTGCAAGTCAATGGAGTCAATGTCATTGAGAAATTCCTGTGTAAGCTATACACGACTTCACACAGATCCTCGGCAGCTGAATGACAGCCATACTCCCTCTTTATATTCTGTCCACGTTATCAGGGAGAGGCGGCTTCATTGGTGGCTGTAGAGCAAGGTCCTTCAAGGAGATGGCATAAATGGGCAAAGCCGAAAAAAAAAATATATATATACAGTATATAGGATACAATAAAACATGACAATACCTAAATCACTAAAAACTGTTGTAGTGTATACACAAATATCCAGCCATAGATAATTGAGGAGGCAGAGGAAGGAACGTATATACGGTGTAACTAGTTGTTGTTTTATAGCAGCTCTTATATGAAAGAGTTGTCTGTGGTGAAACCCCCTTTAAGCAATAGGAGGCTCTCCGCAGATTTATCTAAATTGTTGACATCACAAAGTCATGAGACAAAAAAGGATGAAAGAAAAAAAAAATGGAGTTATCCTGACTCCCAGCCAAGATCTGCAATCCCCACCCTTTTATGTGATGTTAAATACAATATCAATGTCTAACGCCCCTCCTCGCCGCTGCTGATGGGGCTGGCATGGCGTGAATTCATCTTCTTGGCAGAGGGTCCCTCTAAGACGGTTATAATAGGGGGAAAAAACAACATAAAAATGCCATCTAGATTCCGAGGATTCAGAATCCTTATGACCCAAGGGGTCAGGGTGACTATTTATGGACGGGAAAGGGGGGGGGCACGGAGTTGGGGTCAAAGTCAACAGTTTGAATAGACAAGTATGTACAGAATAGAGGTCGGTTTTAGCCTCTTCTCCAGATTGGACATAATTGAAAAGTTAATCTGAGTTATTATGCTGCGATGTAACAAACGGACCTCAGCTACATAGAGACCATAGCTTCCGGGACACAACCCTGACAGCTGATCATCCCATAAACGTAAGCCTCTCGCACTGTCACCCAGAGGCCCCTAACCAGTCAAAAGGATCACATATTGTACTACAAATAACCTGCTCCGGCACAGGTTTTTTTTTTCTCTTTTAACTTGTTCAGTTCATGTCTTCTTGTAACACTGTTTTTTATATCTATATTTATATATTTTTGTCATATATAAATTATAAATATATATATGTCTCTCTCTCTCTCTCTCTCTCTCTATATATATATATATATATATATATATATATAAAGTAGGTGGACAGTATGTGTAATAGGGATATGCCATTGGGGAGATTTAACAAACATGGTGTAAAGTGAAACTGGCTCAGTCGCCCCTAGCAACCAATCAGATTCCACCTTTCCACCTTTTCCAAAGAGTCTGTGAGGAAAGAAAGGTGGAATCTGATTGGTTGCTAGGGGCTGATAAATCTCCCCAATGACATATCCCTATTACACATAGGGGGAGATTTATCAAACATGGTGTAAAGTGAAACTGGCTCAGTTGCCCCTAGCAACCAGTCAGATTCCACCTTTCATTCCTCACAGACTTTTTGCAAAATGAAAGATGGAATCTGATTGGTTGCTAGGGGCAACTGAGCCAGTTTCACTTTACACCATGTTTGATAAATCTTCCCCATACTGTCCACCTACTTTTGAACCACCCTGTATATATATATATATATATATATATATATATATATATATATATATATATATAATAGCAAGAAATTGCAGCACTTCCAAAGTAGTGAAAAAAAAACTGGTGGTTTATTTGGTGTAGCAAATAACAAAATTCAGCAACGTTTCTGTCTCATCACGAGACCTTTCTCAAGCAAGGTCTCGTGATGAGACAGAAACGTTGCTGAATTTTGTTATTTGCTACACCAAATAAACCACCAGTTTTTTTTCACTACTTTGGAAGTGCTGCAATTTCTTGCTATTATTGAAGAGGAGACGTGATCCAGTCTCCATTGCTGGCACTCCGAGCACTTACTCCTGAGAGTGCACTCCGTTCTGTTGTTTATATATATATATATATATATATATATATATGACCAACCTATTGACTATTAGCTCAGATAGGTTCAGATTTATAACACTAATGGCCAGTGCACAGTATAGACCATCAAAGTCTGATCGGTGGGTACTGACACCGGCACCACTTGCCATTCAAGTGAATGGGGGGGCCCCTGTCGTATAGTGGTGGTGCTGGTTACCTGCAGCTCAGCTCCTATTGCACTAAATGGGAGCTGAAGTGCTGTAACTCAGTTGATGCTGCAGGGCTTCCGGGAACCATTTACTGTATGTTAGTGCTGTTACAGTATTGGTGCTGTTACAATAGTTCCCCTGGACAGCTGGCGCCCAGCAAATCAGACATTTTTGGCCAATCCTATAGACAGGCCATCAGTGTTAAAAACCTGGAAACCCCTTCAAGCAATGAGCTGAAATCTGTACAAAGAACATGGCAGCAAGTGTTAAATTTCCCTGCAACGCCACCACAGGTGAAATAAAGCATTACGCAATACCAAGTGAATTCAATGGGCTGCTAGTACAGTACACAGCGCTCGCTCCTCCAGAAGTGGGAGACACTCTCTGTAACCGCTGTCTGCTCTGGATAACAGATGTGTGACCTTAATGAGGAATCTCAGTCTATAAAATTAGAATTCCCTAACAGAGTATGTTTTGTAAAGCAGAGAATAACCCCTTCAAGTGCAGCCATGTGCTTTAAAGGGATTATCCCAAGACCACAGAATAGGTGTTAACTAGCTTATCATTGGGGTCTGACTGCTAGGACCCCCACTAACCACAACAACTGGTGGTCCTTTGTCCCCAAGTGAATAAAGCAGCAGCATTGTGCTCTGCTACTGCTCGCTTTCCATTTATTCTTAAAGGGGCTTACAAACATAGCTGGAAATAGCCCTTTAAGGGTGCGTTCACACGTACAGGATCTGCAGCAGATTTAATGACGCAGATTTGAATCTGCAGCAGATTTCCTGGTCCAGATTGGATTTGCCTTGAATTTGCAACTTCAAATCTGCGCCATCAAATCTGCTGCAGATCCTGTACGTGTGAACACACCCTAAGGGTGCGTTCACACCTACAGGATCCGCAGCAGATCTGCAGCAGATCCGCAGCAGATTTGATGGTGCAGATTTGATGCTGTGTTCAGTTATTTATTTGAAATCTGCTGCGGATCTGCTGCGTAAGTGTGAACGTACCCAAAAAATATATTCACAAACAGCGTGCAGTAGATAGGCTAGATGTGAATATATCATAAGTCTATTTACCTTCTATACAAGCTGGGTGACAACCAACATAGCTTCCAGTGTTTTAAATGTAGTTTAGGGTAGCTTCACACACACCTTATCGCAGTGGATTTTCTGTAGTGGATCCACAGCGGATTTGATTTAAAGAACTGAACACAGCATCAAATCTGCTGCGGATCTTGTAAGTGTGAATGCACCCTTAATGGAGAAATCTGAAGAATCATACTATTGGTAAAGTCATAGAGGAACATATCCTGTGAGACAGAGCATGATAGGAGTAGTAGTTTTGTTAGTCGTAAACACTGTTATAGGGATTTAACCACTAATATATAGTTATAACATGGGGGACATACAGTATGTGAAACTAAAAGTGACAATCCTGAAATAGAAGCTGAAGCTGTGATCATAACCCTCAGCGATCAGCTGATCTCTGGCCTCATCTGTAGCATTATATTAATGGACTAATGTAATGCAAGGACAGATTCACTAATATAGCGCTAAAGCTGCAGGCATATATAAGTCTATATGCATTCTATATAGTACACAACAATGATTCCTTCTATCATAAAAACTTCCACCAGGGTACAGGCCGCAGCCCCCTCCTTATTGTAAAGATAAGGGCAATGTCTCGGCTACTAGACACCCAATAGAAAAGAACAAAAACCTATCCAAGCGACAACACGACTTATCAATCCATATTCTTCCGCTCCAGGACTTTGCCCGTGACAGTTCATTACGTACAGCACATAGAGAATGGAAGGTGACATAATATGTTTGCACAGACAGCAGATAATACCACGCCGGTATACGTATCCGTCTTATCCTCTGACCTATAATCTGCCTACAGCACTCGACACCTGTACACAACAGCATTTAGAGGCCTGAGGCTTCACACATAGCAGTACCATGCCATATAGATAATACTGCCCTGCTATATTGCAAGCGTTGCATTGCAGGTTTTTTTTTAACACCTGTACAAAATAGCAAGTGAAATGACCATCATAACATGAGGTTTTGTTTCACTCCCTCTTTTTTATATTATACATTTTACACTTCTATAATTGTAGTTTTTACAAGTATTTTAAATGTATTTTTTTTTCTGGCAAGTCCAATAGACAAATCTATGAGAAAATGCAGAGAGAAAAAAAAATGCTATACCAAGAGAATGATAAATAAATTAAAAAAAAGGCAAACAAAAACACCTCAATGCAAAATGGAATGTTAGTATAAAAACACCTTAAAAATACTGTGTGTGCGTGTGTGTATCTATCCTTAGGGTGGTATTACACGGCCGAGCAGGGCCCGATAATACCTGTAAACGAGCGCTGATCTGCTAGATCGTCGCTCCTTTACTGGGCCTATTACACAGCCCGATAATCGTTTAGCAAGAGCTGCAAGGACATCATTACCGATGTCCTTGCAGTCCTTGCTAAACTGGCATACATTACCCATCCACGTTCCAGGGCTGTTCCTGCCGTCCACTTCTCCCGGGGTCCCGCACGCGCTCTAGCTTCACATCGGCCTGTCAGCTGATAGGCCGCTCAGCCAATCACAGGCCGGGACCGCCGCGGCCTGTGATTGGCTGAGCGGCCTATCAGCTGACCGGGCGATGTGAAGTTAGAGCGCGCGCGGGACCCCGGGAGAAGCGGACGTCAGGAGCAGCACTGGAACATGGATGGGTAATGTATATCGTTAGTCGCCACCCGTGCACCGCTATTACACGCAGCGGTGCGCGGTCAGCGCCCGACAAAAATAGGTTCTAACCTATATCAACGATCAGCCGATGATCGTTGTCATCAGCTGATCGTTGCATTTATTACAAGGAGCGATAATCGGCCAAATCGGGCCAATTTGGCCGATTATCGTTCCGTGTAATAGGGCCCTTAGACTACCTTAAGAGTACTACAAATCTATCCTACTGACTTGCAAAAACAGTGCCACCCCTGCCCTCCGGTTGTGTATGGTCTTAAAATTCAGCTCCATTTGCTTTAATGGAATTTTACTGCAAAACCCCACACCCAAGCTGAGGACAACAGTGATGCTGTTTCTGGAAGAAGGTGGCCATGTTTTTCAAATCAAAAGGGAACACAATACAGTGGCGCCTTGCATTACGAGCATAATTCGTTCTGGGACCATGCTTGTAACTCAAATCCAGCTATGAAGAGATTACCCCCCACAGTCCTGTCCCCTGATGCAAGCCCCAGTCTGGAGTAGATCTGCTGTGATTTGGAAGGTGAGGGAGACTTCCTGGGTCACAGTACAGTGCTGTAGACCCCACTATGCTCTGACCCAGTCACAATTCAGAAAAACTGTGAGCACTTAAACCAAAACGCTCTCCAAGTTACTCTTAAACCAAGGTACCACTGTAAATGTTTTTCTAAACCTATATAACCCCTTTAAAGGGAATCAATCAGCAGTTTAGAAGTATCTTACCTGCTGATATGTCCCTATAGCGCACAGGGGAGCTGAGGATGAAGGTAAGTTTCTTCCGTTCATTACCAGTGCCGTTTTCCTGTTCTTTGCAGATGAATCTGTATGTTAATGAGGCAGTTTGGTGCATTGGGGGTGGGACTACTGCTCTCAGTGCATCGGTCCACCCTGGCTGGCCTGCCCTTCTAATAAATATTGGGGGCAACACTATGCAGTGACATCACTCCGAGCCTCATCACTAAAGAGCGCCAGAAAAATATTCATTAGAAGGAGTGGGCCAGCCTAGCAGATTGGCCTAATTTACATAAGAATTAATTACAAAGTACATAAAAACAGCGCAGACGGGGGGTGGGGGGTAGCTTTAGGACCAATAAAAAAAAAAAAGCATAAAACAATTAAGGTATATGAAGGAGGTGTACCTGCAATACAGAGGCCAGATATACATAGAATATATTTGAAGAAATATAGTAATAAGTAATAAAATCCCTTGAAGCCAGTCTACACCATCCATCTCTTTCCATGAAAACATTGAAATAAATGCCTGTGCCGTAATGTAGAAAACGGATTACGCAGCATTTCTCCTCACATACATTATGGGTAAATAGCGCTCCTCCAGTCGTCTTCTGCTTCTATTTAGAAATTTCTCAACATGGACGAGTCATTGCTATAAAACCTAATGTGGAGATGTCCCTGAGGACATTGTATTACTACGGTTGTGTAGTCTTGCCTGATTTTTCGAGCCATTTTACTCCCAGGCTGTATGAATGTCAAATAAAACCCAGAAACAGCAACAAACATGGTAGAGGTCGGCGGGGACTATGCATTTATAAGGAGGCTGAGTGACTCTATGACAAAGTGATTTATCCAAAGCAGCTATAAGGCCTCATTCACATTACGCTTCACACTGTCGCTGTCAGTATGGGTACAGACAGGTACTCTGACTACGACAACGTGTTCATAGGATTTAAAGGGGACTACGTTGGGTCTTCTATTTCCCAGTACACAGAGGCTATGCTTCTGTGGACATATATTGGAGTAAAAAGTTCTCAACATGATTCCTAGGCAACACATATGGCTGCTATTACAACAGGGATGATGTCTCTTGAAGGTAACGGCAGCCATTGCCAAACACAGATGTCACTAAGGCTATGTTGAAATCTGTGTTGTCCATGTTTTGAAGGGATCAGATCAGGGGAAGAGGGAACCTGCGGCCTTTCACCAGTGCAAAACTACAATTCCCATCATGCCTTCAGCTGTCTAGGCATGATGGGAGTTGTAGTTTTGAACCAGGTGAAGAGCCGCAGGTTCCCTTTCCCTGATCTACATGAATCGATCCTGTAAATAAACACACGTCGCCAAATCTATGTCCGTCACCACAGACTTCAATGCAAAAATGTAAACAGACCTTCCGTTTTTTTTCCGTTTTAAATCAAATAAACAACTGCACTGAATGGGATTGGTTCACGTTTTTTTCTGAAACCAGGCCGTAACGCATGTGCGATATCAGCCTAAGGCCCTGTTCACACACGCGTCGGAAGTTCCCTTAGGATCTTTCAACGCACGTTACGGACAAAATAACGTGCCATACAGTGCTATTTTGTCTGGTGAAATGCTGTACACTTGGTAAACATTATTACATCGTCACGGTGATATTCAGCGCCGCTGCCATTTTCATGGCAGAACGACGCAAATGTTTAACGTATACGTGAATGAACGCTAAAAAGCAACTTTTTTACCAAAAAGAGGCCAAATCAAAGACTTATATGTACACAAGTGACTTATTATATTGATCAATATAAATATCGTATTTATGGTATATACCCGATAAGTGCCCACACTGCACTGGCACCATGTGACAGGATAGGTAATACATCTGGCACAGAACCGTGTATCTAATTCTACACGGTGAGATGGAATCACCCTCCTAAATCTATGTGATTTCGTCGCCTAATAGGTTAAATCCGCCACGTGGTCTAATCCACTTTCCTGTTCTAAAAAGCATGGCGGCGTTACATAGGTGGTGAACGCCACGCTAGGCCCTGATCCCATGTTATTGCCAAACCTTTGATTGAAATTCCATTAGGATTGTGACAACGGAAAATAATCTCTCTCTATGACAAAAACAAGAACACGGACGACCAAACCCTGAGAGAAAAAAAAAACAAAACAAAAAAACAGTCCCATAAATCCTTAAAAAAAAATAATAATAATAATAATAATAATAAAAATCCATAATCATAATCCAATCTATTAACATTCAGGAAAAAAAAACTCCCGTCTGAAGGATAAAAGTCAAAAAACCTAAAACAGGTTGGCGTTGGGACTATTTAAAGATGGCTTCTCGGTAAATGGGGATGCTGCAAGCAGGGTTGCCATGGTGATGCCAGCAATACTTTCGCTCCTTCGCTTTAGACATGGAATGTTGTAATTGAGATTGATTCCAGACAGTAAACAAATGTGACTCCGGGAGATAAAATTATTTCGGGGTTTTTTATAGATTTTTTTTTTATTTTTTTTAGCTATTTACAGAGCATTTTTTTTTTATCCAGTTTATTGGATATTAGGAAAAGAAAGAGGAGGAGGAGAAAGAGGAGGAGGATTAATGGCAGTAAACTGAGGCAAATCCAGGCGGCAGGAAACAAAGAAGTGACAGCTATATTTTGCACCTATTGTGGATACGTAAAGATACAAGGATACATAATGTCCGCCTGGCATAGAGCACAACACAGGGGGGTGGGGGCATGTCAGATGTCTGGTGACATTGGGGGGGGGGGGCTTGCTGTAAATGATATTTTTAGGACATGTAGGATGGGAGGCATGAACATAATCCGCGTCCACAAACCAAGTGATGATGAAGAGGATGAGGATGATATTCCATAGAGCCCATCTATCACCCCCTGGCACTTAGGGAGCTCAGTATGACAGCGGCATTAACCCTTTCCCATCACCATCCCAACCAGCCAGGAGGGATCTGGCCCTGCTTGACAGGCTGGGTTAACCCTGTCATCACCAGGAGGGGGATCAGCATGTCATCAGCTAGGGGGGGGGAGCACAGAAAGGGTTAAGCAGCCCCTTCCCAGCAACAGAGATGGATGCTATGGAGGGATCTGCAGTAACATGGGAGGGAAAGCTGCAGTCATCCCAGGATCAGCGGATGGAGAGGGGTTTTACCTTCAGACAGCTCCAGCTCCAGCTCTGCCAGCCTGGCTCTCACCTCCAGGGGAAGGGACACACTGTCCAGGCTGCGATCAGCCATTCTCCAGCTTTAGTATTGGGGTTCAAGCGATGAGCACTGAGTCTCCCCCCAGCTCTGTCTTTGTCAGGCTCTCTCCTCAGCCAGGCATGGGAGGCAGGGAGGAGGGGGATGCAGAGGAAATGCACTGATTTGCTGCTGCCAGTGATGGGGAAGGTGCCGAGGCTTCTCCTCTGTCACTTCCCAGGGAGAGCAGGGCTGCAGTGCATCAGGCCACAGCACACAAAGCAGCAGACGGGCAGCCCACCCTGGCAGCTCTGCAGATCATTCTCTGAGAGCTGCTCTCTCTTTCCAGTGAGGAAGAGGAGGGAGGGGCTAGAGGAGTCATGCACACATATAGACAGTGCGCCTTAAAGACGCAGTGCCATGCACTCTGTGCCCCCTCCTGCTGCAGGCTGGCTCACTGCATGCCCTGCTGCTGCAGCTGCTGCATCACCCTCACCGTGGGTGCTGCAGCTCTCCATTGGTGCTGCTCCCACGTGGATAGACAGTCATGTGACCCAGAGTTGACATCACACGAGTGGGAAGCAAGTGGAAATGTTACATTTTTTAATCTCCTTTATTTTGTCCCCCAGCCCAGGTCTGCCACACAGGGTTCACAAGCAGCAGGGGGGTAAGAAGGAACTATGGAACATAGGAATGGGGGGGTCCACTCCAACAGGACCAGCTATGGCTGCAAGCTCAGAAGATGGACGGTTCAATGGGCAGGGATAATGCACACAGTGATGTCATAATACACGCAGTGATGTCACAGTACAGGGATAATACACACAGTGATGTCACAGTACAGGCATAATGCACATAGTGATGTCACAGTACAGGGATAATACAGTGATGTCACAGTACAGGGATAATACACACAGTGATGTCACAGTACAGGCATATTGCACACAGTGATGTCACAGTACAGGGATAATGCACATAGTGATGTCACAGTACAGGGATAATACAGTGATGTCACAGTACAGGGACAATACACACAGTGATGTCACAGTACAGGGATAATACAGTGATGTCACAGTACAGGGATAATACAGTGATGTCACAGTACAGGGATAATACACACAGTGATGTCACAGTACAGGCATAATGCACATAGTGATGTCACAGTACAGGGATAATACACACAGTGATGTCACAGTACAGGGATAATACAGTGATGTCACAGTACAGGGATAATACAGTGATGTCACAGTACAGGCATATTGCACACAGTGATGTCACAGTACAGGGATAATACACAGTGATGTCACAGTACAGGCATAATGCACATAGTGATGTCACAGTACAGGGATAATACACACAGTGATGTCACAGTACAGGGATAATACACACAGTCATGTCACAGTACAGGCATATTGCACACAGTGATGTCACAGTACAGGGATAATACAGTGATGTCACAGTACAGGGATAATACACACAGTGATGTCATAACACACACAGTGATGTCACAGTGCAGTGATAATACACACAGCGATGTCACAGTACAGGCATAATGCACAGTGATGTCACAGTACAGGGATAATACACAGTGATGTCACAGTACAGGGATAATGCACACAGTGATGTTATAATGCACACAGTGATGTCACAGTACAGGGATAATGCACACAGTGATGTTATAATGCACACAGTGATGTCACAGTACAGGGATAATGCACACAGTGATGTTATAATGCACACAGTGATGTCACAGTACAGGGATAATACACACAGTGATGTCACAGTACAGTCATAATACACATAGTGATGTCACGGTACAGGGATAATGCACACAGTGATGTAACAGTACAGGAATAATGCACACAGTGAAGTCACGATACAGGGATAATACACACAGTGATGTCACAGTACAGGCATAATACATGCAGTGATGTCACAGTACAGGGATAATGCACACAGTGTTGTCACAGTACAGGGATAATGCACACAGTACAGGCATAATGCATGCAGTGATGTCACAGTACAGGGATAATGCACACATTGATGTCACAGTACAGGGATAATGCACACAGTACAGGGATAATACACACAGTGATGTCACAGTACAGGGATAATGCACAAAGTGATGTCACGGTACAGGGATAATGCACACAGTGATGTTACAGTACAGGAATAATGCACACAGTGATGTCACAGTACAGGAATAATGCACAGTGATGTCACGGTACAGGGATAACGCACACAGTGATGTCACAGTACATGAATAATGCACTGTGATGTCACGGTACAGGGATAATACACACACAGTGATGTCACAGTACAGGAATAATGCACTGTGATGTCACGGTACAGGGATAACGCACACAGTGATGTCGCAGTACAGGGATTAATACACAAATTGAGGTCACGGTACAGGGATAATGCACACAGTGATTTCACGGTACAGGGATAACTCACACAGGGATGTCACAGTACAGGGATAATACACAGTGATGTCACAGTACAAGGATAATACACACAGTGATGTCACAGTACAGGGATAATGCACACAGTGATGTCACGGTACAGGGATGATACACACTGTGATGTCACAGTACAAGGATAATGCACACAGTGATGTCACAGTACATGGAAAATACAAACAGTGATGTCACAATACAGGGAGAATACACACAGTGATGTCACGGTCCAGGGATAATACACACAGTGATGTCACAGTACAAGGATAATGCACACAGTGATGTCACGATACAGGGATAATACACACAGTGATGTCACAGTACAGGGATAATGCACACAGTGATGTCACAGTACAATAATACACACAGTGATGTCACGGTACAGGGATAATACACAGTGCTGTCACAGTACAGGGATAATACACAGTTCTGTCACAGTACAGGGATAATGCACACAGTGATGTCACGGTACAGGGATAATACACAGTGATGTCACAGTACAGGGATAATGCACACAGTAATGTCACGGTACAGGAATAATACACACAGTGATGTCACAGTACAGGGATAATGCACACAGTGATGTCACAGTACAGGGATAATACACACAGCGATGTCACAGTACAGGGATAATACACACAGCGATGTCACAGTACAAGGATAATACACAGTGATGTCACAGTACAGGGATAATACACAGTGATGTCACAGTACAGCAATAATACACACAGTGATGTCACAGTACAGGGATAATACACACAGTGATGTCACAGTACAGGGATAATACACACAGTGATATCACGGTACAGGGATAATACACACAGTGATGTCACGGTACAGGGATAATACACAGTGATGTCACAGTACAGGGATAATACACAGTGATGTCACAGTACAGGGATAATACACACAGTGATGTCACGGTGTCACGAAAACAACATTTTCAGCAGGACATACAGCAGCTGATAAGTATGGTAAGACTTGAGATTTTTAAATGGATGTAAATTACAAATCTGTATAACTTTATGAAACCAGTTGATTTGAATGAAAAAGATTTTCGCTGGATAACCCCTTTAACTGCACCTTATGTCTAAGTAGGAATAGGCCCATTAGCTGCTGCTATGCCTGCCACCCTGGTAGTTACACCTATGCTTCAGGTCTATAAGGACTCCTTATAAATGTCTTTAGTACAGTCTACTCCAACATATGGTTCCCCAACTCTAAAACTACAGCTCCCATTATGTCCTGACAGCCTTCAGCTAAAAGTTTTAGTTTTGCAAGAGCTGGAGAGCCACAAGTTGGGGAACACTGCTCTAGTATCATAGGCTCTTAAAGGGTTTGTCCAGTATATATCGTTTAATAGACAACAAGGTTAAGATGAATGATTTACTCCAGTACAAGGGGCAGTTTGACTTATACATGGGTCATTACTGTAGCGTGTGCCCTATACAGTGTCGGACTGGGGTACCTTGAGCCCACCGGGGAATATTTTATTCTAGGGGCCCACCCTACATACACCAGATATACCCAGCGCCAAACATTTTACATTACTATAGCCAGTTTGCACAGTGCTGTGTATGTGACCGGCAATGCTCGCTCACTGTTAGTAACTGGTCAGACACTCTATGCCAGGGATGGGGAACCTTCGGCCTTTCAGCTGTTGCAAAACTACAATTCCCATCATGCCTGGACAGCCGAAGGCTGCTCAGGGGCCCACCAATACTGTAGGTAGGGCCCACCGGGGGATTCCCCTGCTCCCCTGTGGGCCAGTCCTAGCCTGGCCCTATATTTCCTTAGACAGAATTAACCAGTCAGAATATGGCACAGCTACATGTACAACCTCTATAAGTTAGTGAAATTGAGACATGAAAGGGTCCATTTACACAGAAAGATTATCTGACAAAGATTGGAAGCCAAAGCCAGAAACAGACTATAAACAGAGATCAGGTCATATAGGAAAGCCTGAGATTTCTCCTCATATCAAATCCATTCCTGGCTTTGGCTTCAAATATTTGGCAGATAATCTGTTAGCAAATCTTTCTGTGTAAATGGACCCAAAGCCATATATCTTTTTCAGCGTATCTGCAACATGAATTATAAATTAATACTGTGGAACATGTGGTGACATTTCTAAAATCTCATCCACATTGCTGCTATTGTGATAAGTGATAAAAACCAAATTCATCCATCAAACTGCCTGATAGAAAAGCTTCAGAGTCCAGTGTCAGCTTTACACCATTCCATCCGATTCTCATCATTATGCCTGGTGATGTAAGGCTTGCATGCCGCTGCTCAGCCAAGGAAACCCATCCCATGGAGAGCTAGATTTTGTGCGGATTTTAAGGCAAGATGTGATTTGATCTCTGCATATGGCACAAGGACATAGGGGGAGATTTATCAAACATGGTGTAAAGTGACACTGGCTCAGTTGCCCCTAGCAACCAATCAGATTCCACTATTCATTTCTCACAGACTCTTTGGAAAATGAAAGGTGGATTCTGATTGGTTGCTAGGGGAAACTGAGCCAGTTTCACTTTACACCATGTTTGCTAAATCACCCCCATAGTATGTATTAGCTTGGACATAGTATGTGTAGTTCTGCAGATCTGGTTTGGTTGACTATTCAGTGTAGTGGGGGCCGACTAGTGTGATATTTGCCCCCTGAGTGACAATTTCTACAAGTAGATCTGTTGTGAAGAAACACATGGGACAGTTGTCCCTTCTTGATGCAGCACTTTGTTTTGTACTTAGAGGTGACAGCTGGCCCGAGATGTTGTTGGTCATTCCTTCCATGCTAGAAAGAAAAGCAGGTATTGCTGAGCTGTTATGTCCCTCGTATCACTCTGGACGTGACTGACTATTGTATGTGATGGCTTCCCAGATCATCATACAGCGGTTAGAGAATAGGGGTTTTAAAGCGCTCACCATGAGGTTTCCATACTTAACCATCACTGATTCCCAAACTAAACCTGGAGCTGTCACTTAAAGGGGTAGTACAGCAAAAAAAAAAAATCAACTGGCGCCAGAAAGTGCCAGAGATTTGCAATTTACTTCTATTAACAAAATCTCCAATCTTCTAGTAATTATCAGCTGCTGTAGATCCTGCAGGAAGTGGTATTCTTTTCCGTCTGGAAAGCAGGAGAAGTTTCTGGTTCAATGTTTTTTTATTAGATTTTTTAAGAACATATTAAAAAAGAGAAAATCTATAAGCACTGAATTTAGTGCCAACAGTAAACATGTTTGTACAACAAGCTAACATATGAGTTAACAAAGAATATAGAAACAACAGTAATAACATTAGGTATATTTTATAGGTATAAAATTATGGTAAAGCAGGAGAAGTTTCTATGGGGATTTGCTACAGCTCTGGACACTTCCTGACACAGACAGAGGTGGCAGCAGAGAGCACTGTGTCATACTGGAAAGAATACACCACTTCCTACAGGACATACAGCAGCTGAAAAGTACTGGAAGACGTGAGATTTTTTTTTTGGCACTTTCTGGCATCAGTTGATTTGAAAGAAAAACTTTTTTCTTTTTTTTTTGCTGAACTACCCCTTTAAGATGATATGGGTCAAATTCATAGTTTCTCAATCACATCTAGAGATGAGCATACTTCAGTCCGATTGTTTGGCGTTTGGATACCAGTTGCTGAAGAAGTTGGATGCAGCCCTACGGAGTCCAGGAAAACGTGGATACAACCATAGGCTCAGGGTCCATTTCCACAGATAGATTATCTGACAGATTATCTGAATGAATTTGAAAAGAGGAGAAATCTCCGGCTTTCCTTTATGACCTGATCTCTGTTTATAGTCTGTTTCTGTGTCAGATAATCTTTCTGGGTAAATGGACCCTCAGTTCACACAATGTATAAATTCATTAAACAACGGCCATTATTTAATGAAGTGGCTAACCTTATTAAAGTCTATGGAATCACAGCCGGAGTGCAGGGCCGGACTGGGACTTAAAATCAGCCCTGGCAATCAAACCCCAGCAGCCCACATACCATATCCTTCCCTATATATCATGGATAGCCGTGTAAAATACGAGCTGTAGCAAATTCTGCTTCATTTATCCATGTCCCCACTACTTCCTTAAACATGTGAACCCCACCATCAGCACCTAAAAACAATGCTATAACATGATCTGCTGTGGATTTGATGTGGCATATATATGCACTCATTCAACTGATTAAATCAGAAGCATCAAATCTGCATTGGATTAGGTATGAACGTGCCCTTAAAGGAAACCTGTGGGGTCTATACCAGGTACACAGCTGTAGATCCCAGCGTACAGATCAGGGACTGGATCTTTAGTCCAGTGTAAACCTCTATAATCGTTCTTTTCATTACCAGCTGAAGTGTCACAGAGGTGGAGCCACAGCAGCACCTTCTGCCCCGCCCCTTCCTGCTCTGACTGATGGACGTATAGGGTGGGGCTGCTGCTGCCGCTGCTGTTGTGAAACTTTAGTTGGAAATGAAAAGGACAATTATATAAGTTTACACTGGACTAAAGGTCCTGTCTGTGATATCTCGCTCACATCTGTCTGCTGAGATCTACAGCCCTAGACCTGGTACGGACCTCACAGATTCCCTTTATAGGAGAAAAACATGGCCACCTTCTTCCAGAAATAGCGCCACACTCTTCTTCAGTTTGTGTGAGGTATTGCAGCTCAGTTCCATTGAAGTGAATGGAGCCAAGTTGTAATAACCATACACTGAGGACAGGATGGTGCTGTTTTTGGACAAAAGTTACTATATTTTTTAAATCCCTTTTATCCTGACTATGTTTGCACACCATATAATGGCGGTCAAAGCTACATAATAAGCTGCTAGATAGCCATTTCCTACTGGATATCTATCTATCCATCTATCTATCAGTAGGGCCCCATGAAAAATTGAAGGATATATAATGGTAACATAGGTAAGAATTTTATGTGCATGATAACAGTGTCATAGTTAATAACACCAGTAAGCAAATATCACCATAGTGTACCCGTTACTGCCATACTGTTATTAAGCAAACCCACCAATACTGCCAATACTACCAGTATATAAGTAACAAATAATATCACCACACCATGAGCACTGCCATTATCACCACATAATGACTAATACCGCTACACTGTGACTGAATACAATCCACTATATACAACACTAATATTACCAATAATACGAGTAATACCATCACACCATGCCCACTACTCTCACCATACAGTGACTGGATAATACCACTATACCATCACACCATGCCCACTACCCTCAGCATACGGTGACTGGATAATACCCTCACCATACCATCACACCATGCCCACTACCCTCAGCATACGGTGACTGGATAATACCACTATACCACCACACCATGCCCACTACCCTCACCATACAGTGACTGGATAATACCACTATACCACCACACCATGCCCACTACCCTCACCATACAGTGACTGGATAATACCACTATTACCATGAGAACTGTGAATCTGTGGAACAGTCTACCACAGGATCTGGTCACAGCAAAAACAGTAGAGGGCTTCAAAACAGGGCTAGACAAGTTCTTAGACCAAAATTATATAGATGCATATGTATAGAACATATCACCCCTCCCCCTTCCCTGTATCCATCCCCTCCTTGGTTGATGGACATGTGTCTTTTTTCAACCGTATTAACTATGTAACTATGTAACTATGTAACCATCACACCATGCCCACTACCCTCACCATACAGTGACTGGATAATACCCCTATACCATCACACCATGCCCACTACCCTCACCATACAGTGACTGGATAATACCACTATACCATCACACCATGCCCACTACCCTCACCATACAGTGACTGGATAATACCATTATACCATCACACCATGCCCACTACCCTCAGCATACGGTGACTGGATAATACCACTATACCATCACACCATACCAACACTAATATTACCAATAATACGAGTAATACCATCACACCATGCCCACTACTCTCACCATACAGTGACTGGATAATACCACTATACCATCACACCATGCCCACTACCCTCAGCATACGGTGACTGGATAATACCCTCACCATACCATCACACCATGCCCACTGCCCGCAGCATACAGTGACTGGATAATACCACTATACTGGCACCAAATAACAGCCACTATATAAAGACCAATATTCTCCCAGAACAGTGACAATAGAACACAGATGTCACACTCCGGCCCTCCAGCTGTTACAGAACTACAAATCCCATCATGCCTGGACAGCTAAAGCATGGTGGGAATTGTAGTTTTGCAACACCTGGAGGGACGGAGTGTGACACCCCTGATACTGAGGTAGATCCCAGCTGTATAAAGGTTCTGCAGACCTGATAAGTGATTATAGTGCAATTACATCCTGTCACTCACAGTAGGCGTCTTCTCTGCATGACCAGACGTCCACTTTTCCTCTTCTTCTCCATCTGGCTCCGGCCATCATGAAGGCTTCTCTGGCCAGGACTCCTCTCCACGGGATCTGCCAGACAGACATTTTAGGCTTCATGCTCCAGCAACATCCTCATCTATACATCCCCCCCCCCATATAGAATAGCCCCCCTGCTGTACATCCCCCCCATATAGAATAGCCCCCCGTGCACCCCCCCATATAGAATAGCCTCCCCTGCTGTACATCCCCCCATATAGAATAGACCCCCTGCTGTACATCCCCCTATATAGAATAGCCCCCCTGCTGTACATCCCCCCATATAGAATAGCCCCCCTGCATCCCCTCCCATATAGAATAGCCCCCTGCATCCCCCTCCATATAGAATAGCCCCCTGCATCCCCCTCCATATAGAATAGCCCCCTGCATCCCCCCAATATAGAATAGCCCCCCTGCATCCCCCTCCATATAGAATAGCCTCCTGCATCCCCCTCCATATAGAATAGCCCCCTGCATCCCTCCATATAGAATAGCCCCCTGCACCCCCCTCCCATATAGAATAGTCCCCTGCATCCCCCTCCCATATAGAATAGCCCCCTGCATCCCCTCCTGTATAGAATAGCCCTCCTGCATCCCCCTCCCATACAGAATAGCCCCCTGCATCCCCCTCCCATATAGAATAGCCCCCCCTGCATCCCCCTCCAATATAGAATAGCCCCCCTGCATCCCCCTCCTATATAGAATAGCCCCCTGCATCCCCCTCCCATATAGAATAGCCCCCCTGCACCCCCCTCCTATATAGAATAGCCCCCCTGCATCCCCCTCCCATACAGAATAGCCCCCCTGCACCCCCCTCCTATACAGAATAGCCCCCTGCATCCCCCTCCCATATAGAATAGCCCCCCTGCACCCCCCTCCTATATAGAATAGCCCCCCTGCATCCCCCTCCCATACAGAATAGCCCCCCTGCACCCCCCTCCTGTATAGAATAGCCCCCCTGCATCCCCCTCCCATATGGAATAGCCCCCTGCATCCCCCTCCCATATAGAATAGCCCCCCTGCATCCCCCTCCCATAAAGAATAGCCCCCTGCATCCCCCTCCTGTATAGAATAGCCCCCCTGCATCCCCCTCCCATATAGAATAGCCCCCCTGCATCCCCCTCCCATATAGAATAGCCCCCCTGCATCCCCCTCCCATACAGAATAGCCCCCCTGCACCCCCCTGCACCCCCCTCCTATACAGAATAGCCCCCTGCATCCCCCTCCCATATAGAATAGCCCCCTGCATCCCCTCCTGTATAGAATAGCCCCCCTGCACCCCCCTCCTATATAGAATAGCCCCCCTGCATCCCCCTCCTGTATAGAATAGCCCCCTGCATACCCCTCCAATACAGAATAGCCCCCCTGCATCCCCCTCCCATATAGAATAGCCCCCCTGTGCATCCCCCTCCCATATAGAATAGCCCCCTGCATCCCCCTCCCATATAGAATAGCCCCCCTGCACCCCCCTCCCATATGGAATAGCCCCCTGCACCCCCTCCTGTATAGAATAGCCCCCTGCATCCCCCTCCTGTATAGAATAGCCCCCTGCATCCCCCTCCTCTATAGAATAGCCCCCTGCATCCCCCTCCTGTATAGAATAGCCCCCTGCATCCCCCTCCCATATAGAATAGCCCCCCTGCATCCCGCTCCTATATAGAATAGCCCCCTGCATCCCCCTCCTGTATAGAATAGCCCCCCTGCATCCCCCTCCCATATAGAATAGCCCCCCTGCATCCCGCTCCTATATAGAATAGCCCCCTGCATCCCCCTCCAATATAGAATAGCCCCCTGCATCCCCCTCCCATATAGAATAGCCCCCTGCATCCCCCTCCAATATAGAATAGCCCCCTGCATCCCCCTCCAATATAGAATAGCCCCCTGCATCCCCCTCCTATATAGAATAGCCCCCTGCATCCCCCTCCCATATAGAATAGCCCCCTGCACCCGCTCCTATATAGAATAGCCCCCTGCATCCCCCTCCCATATAGAATAGCCCCCTGCACCCGCTCCTATATAGAATAGCCCCCTGCATCCCCCTCCCATATAGAATAGCCCCCTGCACCCGCTCCTATATAGAATAGCCCCCTGCATCCCCCTCCTCTATAGAATAGCCCCCTGCATCCCCCTCCATATAGAATAGCCCCCCTGCATCCCCCTCCTGTATAGAATAGCCCCCTGCATCCCCCTCCCATATAGAATAGCCCCCTGCATCCCCCTACCATATAGAATAGCCCCCTGCACCCCCTCCTGTATAGAATAGACCCCCTGCATCCTCCTCCAATATGGAATAGCCCCCCCTGCACCCCCCTCCTATATAGAATAGCCCCCCTTCATGGCCACATGTGAAGGGGTTAAAAAAAAAAAAAAAAAAACATTCTCACCTCACCTCGCTCCCAGCAGCTTCTTCCTCGGCTGCATCTTCGGTCCACGGCGGCGGCGGCTCGTCCTCTCTCTCCTCCAGGTCCTCAGCGGCGCGTCAGGGAAGTGACGTCACCGCTGGGGGCCTGGTGGAGGTGGCTGCAGACGTGCCTGCGCGCGGCACGTCTGCGGCCCTCGGCACTTGGGGGGGGGGGGGGATAACAGGGCAGAGACACGCCACCGCAGCCCCCTCCGGCCACCACAGCCCGCTCACCTCGCCTCGGCTGGCCCGCTCCTGACGTGCTCCGCCAATCAACGAGGGGCCGCATCGGCCCCACGTTGATTGGATTGGAGCGGAGGAGCATGTCAGGAGCGGGCCGCAGCGGTGATAAGCGGTGATAAGACAGCCGGGCGGCCCACGGACTGGTAATCTGGCCAGCCCAGCGGGCATTTGCCCGCCTTGCCAGATTACCAGTCCGGGCCTGCCGGAGTGTATACACTCTGTATACTTTCTGGCCAGGATTCAATGCGGCCGCACAGAAAATTGACATGTCAGTTTTGTGCGGCCGCTATTCATAGAACTGACAGCGCAGACAATGTAAAGTGCAGCTCTGGCCGCACTTTACATTGTCGGCTATGGGTAATTGGAACGCAGGCACCAAAATGAGCCCGCATCCCAGTTAAAAAGAAATAAAGTTCATCTGACCGGAACTTCACAGACAGCGGCCGTTCTGTGACACCGCAATGTCACAGAACGGCCGCTGTCATACACTGTGTAAACTCGGCCATAGGTTAATGCTTTTGCTAAGTGCCTGGAAATAGACTGAATATCCAAGGGTTACACTACCCAGAAGTAGTCTCTGAGAACCTTTTTGTAGGGAAGCACTTTAACACCCTCTTGCGACTAGACCCAGTGTCTAATCACACCACATCACATGCAGAGGTATACAGCCATCCAACTTTTCTATCTGGGTGCATTATTTTCGGCACTGTATGTATTATATAATATATTATATTCCATTAATCTTTCTATTATGCCGTTGTTGGAAACTTTCTGTAGGAACAATTTTACAGCGGCTGAAAAGTTGGATCCTCGCTTCCTCAAGGCGAAGGTCAACGGCAGAGATTCATTTACTAATACAAATATTGCAGAAAATAAGGGACCGGAGACTCCCTTGGCTTCAATCAATAGTCCCTGCCTTTGTGAGTCCTCTGATTCACGGCTGCTTCGCTGTTCCTCTGCCTCACACCACCATCTGCTGCTGACTATTGACACCTTTAGCATGAGATCTATTTGCTTCTCCTGCCTTCATGAGGAGCGTCGCCTGAAAGACCTTATTCTGTCTTGTAAGGATTGGCTGGTAATACCTACTGAGATAATTAAAGATCCCGGGTCTCAAATATGGACTTTTCGGTTTCATTTATTCCTAGCGTTGTGAGCAGGTAAGGCGCACCGTAGACGTATGACAGTGAGAGATCATTGACACTGTAATTCGTACACCGTAAAGATTGTGGCTTGGAAAGATGCAGGCTAAATGCTGAGGCAGTCAGTACAGTCATTTATAGCAGTCAGGATATTCAAAGCTTATTATAGGGAGACTCTGCAATGTGAGGTCTCACCTGGGATCATAGTGTCTGACGTCACTGCTCCCTCATGTAGGAGACTGATTGATTCTATATGTCTGGGCTGAATGTAACTGGGAGACAACTGTAAATTGTCCTTAGTCATGTTCATTCTTCTACATCACTTATCCTTCTTCGGCTACTTCCTATAGGTGATGTTACACTATAGCTAACTGGTCACCTCTGCCCTTCCCTGCACTTGGCTAAAGTTTGCTCCCTGCCTGTGACCCCCATGCTGCCCTTCCTGTGCCCTTTTCTTAAAGGGGTTGGCTACTTTATAGTAAAATAGTTCAGTGTACAGTATTAGTAAGTGTACTCACTGTATATACTGACAGCAGCTATCTGTCTACCTCGTAGAGCTAATATCAGACTCCCCTCCTCCAGGCTGTGCTGTCCTGCTCTGTGGTGATTCTGTCCATAAGATGGCTGACATGGAGGAGCATATGACCACCGTAGATATATACAGGCTCAGTGGTGGACACAGGGGGAGGGCCATGGTCACATGCTCCTCCATGTCCGCCATCTTATGGACAGACTCACCACAGAGCAGGGCAGCACAGCCTGGAGGATGCAGTCTGATATTAGCTCTATGAGGTACACAGGAAGCTGCTGTCAGTTTATACTGTGAGTACACTTACTAATACTGTACACTGAGCAATTTTACTATAAAGTGGTCAACCCCTTTAAGCCTTATTCACACGTCCTGTGAAATTGTCCGTGGTAGTGTTTCTGTGACCATAGACAATTTTAGGATCCAACCAATCCTATTCATGTATTCACATGATCCGCGCTGCGGCCCACACCGCAATCCATGCTGTGAACAAATAGGACATCTCCTAGTGCGTAGGAGGATTGCGACACAGATTTCTCAATAGAAGTCTATGGGATCTATATTTTTCACTAATGTAACATCTGTGGAATCCATGAAAAAGCGGGTTTTTGTGCGGTCGCACAAGACTGACAGAGCAGACAATGTAAAGTGTGGCTCCGGACGCACTTTACCTTATCGGCCATAGGTAATTGGAATGTGTGCCCACATCCCAATTACAAAGAAATGAAGTTCATCTGGCCGGTACTGCAGAACTTTACTGACACCGGCCGTTCTGTGACACGGCCGTGTCACAGAGCAGCCAGTGTCATACTATGTGTGAACCTGGCCTAAGACTTATATTTGAGGCATCCTGCCCACAATTTGGAGTGATCTATATAACCATAGCTGCTGGTAATTTCATCTGACCAGGGCGACAGAATACGGCCCCTTTGCTATCTCTTTATAGAGCATCCCTTATGTCTACCAGTAATTGTTAGCTATCTAATAGACCATAGAAAGCTAGGTGACAGACCCAGTGGGTGACAGCTTCACAGGTTGCACCATTCGTATGTCTACCGCTGCATCTGATCACACGTCTATGTAACGTCTGGGCATGGAACCATACCGTATATGTATATATCTATATGGCCTGTAGACAGTGATTACGATAATCAAGATGACAGACAGAAGCTGCAATATAACCTTGGGAAAATAGAAGAACACTATTATAATGTGAGTAGGGGGTGGAGCATTGATTTCATATGTCTGTCGGAGTGACTATTTATATGCCTGGTTGCATCCATCTATACAATTCTTATCATGGCCCATTCCTTTTTATATAGCCTTTTTTATTTAAAGTATCAAAGGGATTTGCAATGCAATGTTATAAAAAAAAATGCTCACATATATATATAGCACATAGGTTCTCCCCGCTGCCTCTAATACAGCCATGTATGTATATTGCAAAGCCCTATGCATTGCAGTTATAATAAGAACAGCCTTAAAGGGGATATCCAGGATTTTTTTTAAAATACCGCTCATTTCCTCTAAAAAACAGCCCCTGTCCTTAGGTTGTGTGTTGTATTACAGCTCGACTCGATTCACTTTAAAGGGAACCAATCAGCCCAGTTCGGCTGATATGGTTCCCAGGAACGTTGTATAAAGCTCCTGCAGCAGCCGCGGCACGTGCCGGCCGTGGCTACTGCAGATGCTTTATACCAGAGGAAAACGAGTTTTATTTCCCGGGCGTGTGACTGGATAACACCGCCATACTAGACCTGACCAATACCACCACACTGTGACTGGATAACACTGCCATACCAGACCTGACCAATACCACCATACTGTGACTGGATAACACTGCCATACCAGACCTGACCAATACCACCATACTGTGACTGGATAACACCGCCATACCAGACCAGAACAATACCGTCATACTGTGACTGGATAACACCGCCATACCACACCTGACCAATACCACCATACTGTGACTGGATAACACCGCCATACCACACCTGACCAATACCGCCATACTGTGACTGGATAACACAGCCATACCAGACCTGAACAATACCGCCATATTGTGACTGGATAACACTGCCATACCAGACCTGACCGATACCACCATACTGTGACTGGATAACACCGCCATACCAGACCAGAACAATACCGTAATACTGTGACTGGATAACACCGCCACACCGGACCTGACCAATAACACAATTACCCCCCCCCCCCCCTCGAAAAGACACCAGATTTACTGGCAAGTCTGAATGGGAGGTGGGAGACAAAAAAATAAAAAACAAACGAAAAGTTGTTTCCTTCCCCCTGCTCCCTGATGCTGCCCCCCTGCAAGGTGCTGCCCTAGGCACCAGACCACGGGTGCCTAGTGGTAAATACAGCCCTGCAGAGAGGGGTGATCAGACACGGGCGGGGAGCCGCCCAGATGACTACCTCCCCATCTCTGTCTGTCACACGCTGATTGGTTTCCTTTAATATAACTGAGCTGCAATACCACAAGCTAACTGAGGATAAGAGTGGCGCTGTTTCTGGAATCTTGGATAACCACTTTAAGGCTATGTTCACACTGCGTATGATTCCGTCCGTAGTGCGAACCGCGAATATATGCACATAGTTTTGAGGTTGATGCGTTCGCTTGAAAGTATACTATATACGCCCGCACAGTGCACACTACGTATGAGCTTACGGCCGGATCGTATATGGTGCCGTGAAAAATGAACAAGACCATTGTTTGAGGACGGAAATGTTGAAACTCACGGCCGTGGATTTCCATGCAGTCCCTTACGAAGTACTTATTCCAGCCAAATTGAACTTGATTTTTCGATCCAAAAGGTTCTGTGTGGTTTACGGGGCTGGGCTGGGTGACCACGGCATGTTTCCCTTCCCTGCTGTATCCAGTTCACTGCCTGTTGTCTGGGGAAATCTGTCTCTAGCAACAGCTAGATCAGGACAAAACACAGGACAATTTGGCTTAGCATGTGCTATGTGCAGAAGAGAGAGAAAGAGCTTGAGGAAGCCAGGGCAGTGTATCTGCAAGCTTAGTCAGTCCACCTGCTGAAGATGATCCTCATTGTTTCTCAAAGACAAAGGGTTATTATCTCTCACACTCTATATAGTACCCGGCAGTTGTCTCTTGTGTAACTAACAGTGTGCAACCCCATCCTTGCTGTGATGCTGTAGCTGCTATTTATTTCCTTTCTGCTCACACAGCACCTTGCAGACACAGTGCCTCAGTAACCTCTTCTCCCTCCACACGCCATCTTGTACCCAATCCAGTGCACTTTCTCCAGCGTTATGTAAAGGAATAGCAGAGAGTAGTAAGTGTTTTTATTAGCCAGAGATGAAAGTGTGGTGACTGCCCCACCAGTGAGCAGGGACAGACGGACGGTCACAAAGTAGCTGGAACAACGTGACGCCACTTCTGTGGTGGTTGGCCTAGATATAGCTCTACCCGGTGGTAATATTTCGTGCTGAGAGGTAGAAAGTTCAGAAGAGTACAGAGGAGGATGTCGACAGAGTCCCCACCCAAGTACTGTGTTCTGCCGGAACTTCAGAGGTAGAATAAGAAGAATACTTGAAAGTAGAAAGAGAATACTTGTGCCTGTGTTTTGACTCTTTGGTCTTTGTATCACCTATTGCCCACCAGTTTCGAGTGACCCGTCCTAGAGGGTGACACAAGCCTCAGACCCTGTGACCTGGGATGAGCAGTATGCTGAGGGTTCCCTGCTTACACCTACGCGTAGGTGAGAAGAAGGAAGAACTCTCATTGGTGTACAGATCCATCTGATACATAAACAAAACAATAACCCTTTAGGTACTACAGCTGTGCAATATCTGAATATGCATACAGTAGTTATAACAACATCTTGTGGTAAAACTCTGGTACTGCTACATTAGCACTTACTCTTAAAAGTACAGGCTTTTGCGAAGGGTGTAACTAATAGCAACACCCGTGGTGGGACACCACAAAAGTTATTTCAAATAACAGAATTGCTTTAATGTAAGATACCACCATAGTATGTTGCATTAGTGGCACTGGCCATGTCCTTTACCTACTCTGTACAATTTTAAAACAGGTGGCATCTTATATTGTAGAAGAGCTTTTGTTTCTTCCTCTGCACCCACTATACCTACACCCCTGGTAAGGAGTTGTCTTTTTTGTGATACCCACATTAGACAACATGGGATTCATCATACAGCAGGAGCTTTCCTGGGCAGACCTAGGACATGACATGGAGTCCCTGGATATTAATGCCAGATACACAGGATATGCTATAAATATGTGATATTTATGTGGGTCCTGCCTCGAAATTAAAGGGGTTATCCAGCGCTTCAAAAACATGGCCACTTTCTTCCAGAGACAGCACCACTCTAATCTCCAGTTCTGGTGTGGTTTACAGTTAAAGCGACTCTGTACCCACTATCTGGCCATGGGGTCCATTCGGCATGTGATGCAGTTATTGTCCTAAAAAACAACTTTTAAACTGGCAGTCCTGTGTCAAACGGCCGTGGCCTAGATTGTATATGCATTAGGCTGGCAGAACCTCTCTGTCCCTCCTCATCATTAGGAATGCTCCAGGCAGATTGTCTCCTATTCCTCACCTGTGTCAGCACGGCACATGAGATGGATCGTCAAGGCACCTGTGCAGTGTTCACTGCAGAGGAATAGGAGAAATCCTGCCAGTGGCATTCCTAATGACGAAAAGGGCGGGGAGAAGGGACGGAGGGCTAGTGCAAAGTTAAAGGGGTAGTCCACCCAAAAAAAATTTCTTTCAAATCAACTGCTGCCATGAAGTGACAGAGATTTGTAATTTACTTCTATTAAAAAATCTCAAGCCTTCCAGTACTTATCAGCTGCTGTATGCCCAACAGGAAGTTGTATTATTTCCAGTCTGGAGAGCAGGAGGGGTTTTCTATGGGGATTTGCTCCTGCTTTGGACAGTTCCTGACATGGACAGAGGAGGCAACAGAGAGCACTGGGTCAGACAGGAAAGAAAACACCACTTCCTGCTGGACATACAGCAGCTAATAAGTACTGGAAGACTTAAGATTTTTTAATAGAAGTGAATTACAAATCTCTGGCACTTTATGGCACCAGTTGATTTGAAAGAAAATTTTTTTGGGTGGACTACCCCTTTAAGGCACAGATTCTGTAGGCCACGGCCGTTTGACACAAGGCTGCCAGTTGAAAAGTTGTTTTTTAGGACAATAACTGCATCATCTGCCAAGCGGACCCCAGGACAGATCTTGGATTAAAAGGAGCTATTTGAAGGTACAAGTGGTTTGGGGGGGACAGTCACTTTAAGCTCCATTCACTTCAATGGAACTGAGTTACAAAACATGCACCTAAACCAGAGACAATAGTGCTACTGTCTCTGGAAGAAAGTGGTCATGTTTTTCTAAGCCTGGATAACCCCTTTAAAGCCCCCCTGGCCTTGTCTGGCCTGTTAGGAGTTGTTTAGGAATCTGAAAACATGTGAGCGAGCTGTTATATAGTTTGCGTAACTCCCATTCACTTTAACTGTGCTATGCTGTTTATGTAACTCCCATTAATGTCTATTGGAGTTATGCAAACAGCAGTGTTTAGCTTTCCGATCACCTCTGGCGACCACAAGTAGGCCAGACAGAGTTGGGTGGGGGACTTTGATCTCAAGATAGACATGTGGATGTGCCATAAATATCCTAGACGAGAATACCCCTATAAACATACTATTAGACTATTAGACTGTAAGTATTGTTACCAGTTTGTAGAAGCCCTCCTACTACTCTCCTCGTATACTTCTCTGCTATCCACCTATACTCCCTTATGGAGCACAAGGAAGTGAGAGGGACATAACTCTACCTCACGTCACAGCATTAGGGACCTGATGGGATGTGTGAACAGGAATGGTGACATTTGTGCTACAGGCAACTGTGTAAAAACAGTGTCAGGACCTGGAAAATAAAAATTAGTACATATATATCAGTGGTTTACTATACCTAGTAATATAAAAGAAAAGCAGAATTTAGAAGAAAATAACTTGCACTACAGTGACACCTACTGAATCAATGATTGACCCTTAAGAAGCCTTAAAGGGAATGTGTCATCAGAAAATGACTTATGGTTTAGGTCATGGTTTTATTTTGTTAAAAATATTTTTTCGAATTGACAGACTTTTTAAAGTACTGCAGAATCAGTTGATGCTATACAAATAAAAGCATAAAAAATCAACAAATTTCCATTTTAGGGTCCATTTTCACAGTAAGATTATCTGACAGATTATCTGCTAAAGATTTGAAGCCAAAGCCAGAAACAAACTATAAACAAAGATCAGGTCATAAAGGAAACATTGAGATTTCTCCTCTTTTAAAATCCATTCCTGGCTTTGGCTTCAAATCTTTGGCAGATAATCTCTCTGTGTAAATGCACCATTACTGTCTATATTATAAAATAGTCATGGAATTATGCAGTTTTCATTCTCATCACTAGGTGTAAAAACTAAGTTGAGAGTTCCTGTTGTGTCTGTGATGATAAGGAGGAGGCTGTTGTAAAGTGTTCTGTACAGAGTTACAGTGACACCAGTATATGACAATAGGAGCTCCCTGTGGAATGGCCTCTTCATAGGTCAAAGAGTATGCTCAGTAATGTTTTACATTTGTCTCAATGGGACAGGTCCTGTCTATTGTTGTCTGTGTCCGTAAGGCTTGCTGTAAAGCATTTTACTAAATGCTGTTAAAAACAACTCAGGCAAATAACAATGGACAAAAACTGAAATAAAATGATTTACAATCAGAAAATAGAAACAGATTAGTACAAAAGAATAAGTTTTGGTATGTGGCTCTAACCAGTAACAGAAAATCTAGGTGATACATTCTCTTTATAATCTGATTAGGGATTATATGACAAGCCAGAATCTGCTCCAAAAAGGCGCTTCTTATAAACCCCCAGTCTTGTTTTTAGAGGGAACCAATTAGCCCAATTCGGCTGATATGGTTTCCTGGAGCACAGTATAAAGCTCATGTGCAGCTCACAGCACGTATACCTAAGAAAACAATGTTTAATCCCCCGGCACACGGGAGGGAGAGGGGCAGGTAATCACCTGGGTGGCTCCCTGTCCATTTCAAATCACCGCTCTCTCGACAATGATAATTGACAGGGAGAGGCGCCAGTGAGATGACTAACTGCCCGCCTCTCCCTCCCGCGGGGATTAAACGTAATTTTCTCGGGTATATAGTTGCTGTTGCAGCCGCAGCCAGTATGTGCTGTGAGCTGCATGGGAGCTTTATACTCTGCTCCAGGGAACCAAATCAGCCCAATTGGGCTGATTGGTTCCCTTTTAAGTTTTTTAAAGGCATTATCCCGTGGGGGAGAATTTTTATACATTTTTTCAAGTGTATAGAAAACAATAAAGAAGCTATACTTACCTCTCCACACTCCTCTGGGCCCTCCTATGGGTCTCTGGTGTCCCTTGCTGAATGATCCCGCCTCCACTTCCAAGACTCGCTTCAGCCATGACAGCTTAGGGCCCTATTCCACCGGATGATTATCGTTCGTATAATCGTTAACAATTAACGATCTCAAACGACCGCTATTGCGAAAGACCTGAAAACGTTCACTCATTTCCATGGAACGATAGTTTTTTCTGCGCTATTTCTTCGCTATTGCGTTCGTATCTACTGCAAACGACCGAACGACGTCTTATTCAATGCGAACGATTTGCAAACGTTTTGCGAACGAGCAACAATAAAAATAGGTCCAGGTCTTATAAAGCGATCAACGATTTCTCGTTCGGTCGTTAATCTTTAAATGCATTTCAACCGAACGATTATCGTGTAGATTCGAATGATTTAACGATAATCTGAACGATAATCGTCCAGTGGAATAGGGCCCTTACTCAGCTAATCACTGGGCACCTCACTATGTCGTCTCAGTCATTGACTGGCTGTCACCGCTGAGACAAGTCCATCTTGGAAGTGGAGGCAGATTCGTTCAGTATGGGATACCAGAGACCCGTAGGAGGACACTGGGGGAGTGCGGAGAGGTAAGTATAACTTCTTGTTAGCTATTGCAACCAATATACTTGCAACCAATATAAAAACTTTCCCCCCACTCTTTAAGGGTCAAACATTAATTGTAAGGGAAGCTACCTGCAATAGGTGGCACTCTAGAGAAAGATTCTTTTCCTTCTGAAAATGAGTTTATCTGCATGCTCTTTTCCCATGGTGCCTATTGCTTATAAGACTCCATATGCCTGTTTAGCACTCTACTGCCCTAGTCTCTTCTTTAGTTGTCATCTTGTAGACATTCCTATTTCATATGTCCTATTACAGCTAATAGAGACCCTTCACAGACATCCCCACTCTATTAGCTGGAGTCATTAGCCAAGCTTAGCCTAGATCTCAGACTGGGAGATGTAAACAAGGAATTGCATGAACGTTCATTGATTTCAATGGCCTGTCAGCCCTCACTTTTCTATCCTTGAAGCGGTGCTGTGGGCGAGGGAGCAGAGACGCAGCTTTTTCTTCCACAGAAATGACTGGGGGGGGGGGGGGATGGGGGCGTTCACCAACAACATCTCCGAGATTAAGTGCCGATGGGGTACAAACAAAAAAATAAAATCTTTAAAAATTGTATTATTATATAATTATTATAACTGAATATGAAAGGGTTAAACAAACATATGAGGACATATGAGGTTTGAGAGGAACTAGAAGACTCTGTAGATTTAGCTTGTCCCTGGCAGGTATCAGTCAACTGTTGGCGCTTGTCGAATTTCCTTCTTGTTCATATGATACTGCATAGATGTCAATTAATTTTTTGAGCTTTACATAGTAAAATCTTATGTGAGGCTATGTAGTGCCAGCGATTTATTTATTGTGTTTCAGATATATTTAATGCAGTCACGCGGCCACCATGAGGTTTCATTGTCCTATGCCAAGCATTTCATGCATGCCCATACTGCTCTGGGTTTTGTTATCCCATCTTGTTGACAACTGCTGGGAGCAATACATTTTTCCCCTCTCAATGTCAATGAAGGTTGCGTCTTGCCAGACTTCCCCATGAAATATGTGGTGGGATAACATATGCAGTTTCTCTCAGATATTGATTATATCATGTGATTTCTGGTTACAGATGGCCGTTCTCAGGACTGGAAATAATTCTGGATTTTATGTCAGTTTGTTATGACCTGATGTAATAGTGTCATTTTTTATTTTTTTTACTGGACAGAAATAATTACAGTATATTATATGCGGATTACCATGTTATACTTTATGGTGGTATAGCATTTATTTTTCTTTAAAATCTATCAACCTCTCATTTATCTATCTATCTATCTATCTCCTATCTATCTATCTATCTATCTATCTATCTATCTATCTATCTATCTATCTATCTCCTATCTATCTATCTATCTATCTATCTCCTATCTATCTATCTATCTATCTATCTATCTATCTATCTATCTATCTATTATCTATCTATCTATCTATCTATCTCCTATCTATCTATCTATCTATCTATCTATCTTCTATCTATCTATCTATCTATCTATCTATCTATCTATCTTCTATTTATCTATCTATTATCTATCTATCTATCTATCTATCTATCTATCTATCTATCTATCTATCTATCTATCTATCTCCTATCTATCTATCTCCTATCTATCTAAAAATCACTTGGTATTGATAAAGATTCTGGCATTTAATTATTTAAAGGGATTGTCTAGGCTTAGTAAAATATGGCCACTTTCCCCCAGAAACAGCACTACTCTCTTCCTTAGTTTGGGTGGGGGTTTTGCAGTTCAGTTCTTTTATAGTGAATAGAGATGAATTGTAATACCACACACAACCTGGGGACAGGGGTGGCGCTGTGCTGTGCTTTTTCCAATTCTGGATAACCCCTTTAATTTCTTCTAATTGCCCTAACTTGTCCTCAATGTGATTATTTCGAAACCCTTTATAGGTTGTTAGAAGAAACATTTAGAGTGGTGATAAGGTGCTTTTTGGGCTCAACCCCCCCCCCCCCCCCCCCATGATGTGCTTCTATTTCTCGATCTCTCTAGTTAAAGGGGTGCTCCAGAGAAAAAATTGTAGTTAATTCTATTTTTTTTAATAAAAATAGTTTTCCAATACTTATCAGCTTTATGTCCTGCAGGAAATTGTGTGTTCTTTCCAGTCTGACATAGTGCTCTTTGCTGCCACCTCTGTCCAGAGCGGGAGAGGTTTTCTATGGGTATTTTCCACTGCTTTGGACAGTGCTCTCTGGTTGCAATGAACACTGTGTCAGACTAGAAAGAATACCCCACTTCCTGCAGGACAAACAGCAGCTGATAAGTACTGGAAGACTAGAGAATTTTAAATAGAAATAAATAACAAATCTGTATTACTTCCTCACAACAGTTGACTTGAAAGAAAAAAAATTCCCGGAGTACCCCTTTAAGGGTTTAGCGCTGGATTGTTTGCCATTAGTGCACACACAAGAAGTTCTTTCCTTTACTTCTCTGGCCACTTACAGGACAGCACTTACTCCTCTCTCCTATGCCGTGTGATAGCGCTGATGAAAGTGGTCTGAACCAAACAAAAAGATATCATCCCTGTGTGATCCTGCAGGACAATCCAGGACTTCGGGTACTGTCCTGCACTTCTTAGTGTTCCCTTCCTAGGTGTGAATGGTCACAACTAGAGATGAGCGAATCTCTGCCTATGTATGGTACTTGGAGGAAAGTGACGGGCATTGCTTATCTGGCAGATCGGTGCTGTAAGACACAGTAAGGACACTAGATGACATGTCTAGGCCGATATGTGCAATCTGTAGCTGGACAACGCTCATGGACTGTATAAAATTATATCAGTATATTTGCATAGAACTATGGCCTGTACAGCGTGGAAACATCAAACACTCTCTACACCTTGTTCTTTCCTCCCTGACAAACTTCTGAGGTATGAAATCGGTTGGAAACTTCCCTTGACATCCGTAACTGGTCGGCATAGAAAATGTCCATCAGGAGTGCTTATCTCCCAAGACAGAGTTTTTCCACACTAAGAGGAGATGACTTGCCGGCAGCCATAGTGTTACTTCTTTAGAGTCAGCAGTGGGTTGTGGCAAGGCCCTGTTCACATCACTTATCAGCATTTGAACATTTTTCAGTGTAAATTATTCATTAATAAACCAATAATAAATAGTGTTGGGCGAGCATGCTCACGGTGCTCGGGTAAAGGTGGCTATACACCTTCAATAACTGATGGCTGTACAGTCGTTTGCCCATCAGTTATATATTTTGCCGCAGTAACCTATTGCTTTTGTTCATTCAGATTTTTGACTAGTTTGTTGAAACATCCCTTCAAGCAGTGAAATATACAAAAATTTGTAACAGAAAAAATGTAATAGGTTTCTGCAGGACACATTAGAACTCCGGCTGTATGCCTGAAATTGTCTTGCAGAAACCTATTATATTTTTTTATTCAAGTTTTAGTATATTTCATTTCCACGTGACTTTAAGGGATAAAATATAGATAAATGAAAAAGGGAAAAAAAATGCAGAAGATTACCTAGGCATCCTTTGCTCTGGCAAGCAAGGGGCACCTGGTTAAATGCTGCAGTCTCCCATTGATTTCAATAGGGTTTGTTACTTGAATTGAGCAATGAAAATGTCTGAATCCAGTAAGGAGCACTTGAGCATTTTAGTGCTCACTCAACACTAGCAATAAACAATTATGGATCTTAATCTACTGCACACTCTTAAAGGGGAACTCCGGTGATTTTTTTTTACAAACTGGTACCAGAAAGTTGCGCTGTTCCGTCTCTTTCACTGAAGAGGTGGGTCCAGAAGTGGCAGCTACGGTGAGCAGAGAAAGTGAGGAAAAGGCTACAAGACACCAAGGGAGACACCAATAACTCTATTATTTTCTATGTAAAAAGCTAGGGCTTCACATACATCGCAAATGATGTTCGTGTAGCCCTCATGCACAATTATCGAGCCGTGTATAGGTTGATCTAGCAGATGCTAGATGCCAGCTTCAGATTACAGAGCAATGTAGGGCCCCATTACTTTTGTTAGCCATATCAGCTGCTTAGAGCAGGTTAGGCCATCGATCTCCAGAACGACCACCAACAGTTGATGTTGGTGGTGATAGGGGCAGGGGCGCATTATCTTTACCATAGGCCCCAGGCTGTTCACCAGGCCTGGGCCCCCCAACCCCACTGTAACTATGGCAGCACTAGCGTGGTGTTCATAGTACAGGATAGATAATGTCATGATGCCCTGATTTGTGCAAAATTGCGGTAAAAAACAGCAATTTTTTGCAAATCATGGCAGAACTGTAGCCAGGAGTCAATAGATCATTGAGAGTATAATTCTTTTTAGGTGGCCATGGTCCCCTCAGGAGCTTAGGGCCCCGGGCTACCGCCCGAAACGGTACTATTATATTCCGCTACTGGGTAGGGGTGGGGCGTCATGGAAAATAACTGTCAGACCCCTTTGTTCAGAGAAAGATAAGCCACAGTCAGAGCGCTCTGGCAGCAACTTACAAATTCCCATAGAGATTACAAGAAAGCTCAGCCTTGCCGAACTTTCCTCTATATCGGGAGGGCGGGAGAGATAACTGACAGCCAAACAATCGGTCGTCCGTCAGCTATTGAAGGTGTATGCCCACTTTTAGACAACACTGTTTCTCCACGCTCCCTTTGAGGATCCAGTATACCTGATCCTTCTTTCCCCCAACACCTACCATCAGGGAAGAGTCGGAAGACTCCTATACACATTACCAAATAATACACAATTCACCAAACTTTTCTGATTAGCCTTTTATCTAGTAAGCATTGCCACTTTAGGGATGCACACTGCTGCTGGATATTGCCTTTCCCCCTTCATCCTCCCACCTGCCAATATAATCCCTACAAGTAAGTATACCGTATAAAGTAAGAAAACTTCTCGCTTCAAGACTTTGATTTAAACCCCCTTGTTTGTTGCGCCCTGTAGCATTAGTTACACAGCGGTGGTGCTCTTCTCTTGCTTCATGAAAGGGATTAGTACTAAGATACTAGGTGCAAACCCCAGGTTATCCTTAGTACAAAGCCTTTAGATTCATTCGAACATAGAAAGAAATGATGAAAGGTTTTGTACACAATATTTTTTTATAGAATTACCTAAGGTTTGCTCTCTAGCACAACCTGAACTTTTCCATCGTGACTAATGGCTGCCCGACGTGTGGGCAGATGGTCTACGTATGCATCAGAATCATGCATCACCCTTTGTTTTACACAGTCATTTTCTTCCGGTCCATTTTATAACATTTATTTCCCTGATAGGATGTATTTGTATTCTTTGTATTCTTTTATTACATAGTTAGCATCCTTGTGTATGTGTGGGATGAACTGCTTTATTGCTTATACAACATCATTGACTGTTCAGCAATTGGCCTGTGCTGTAAGACAAAGTACATTGTAACTTCTAGTTTGTTAAAGGAGAAGTCCGGCGAAAATTTTTATTAAAGTATTGTATTGCCTCCCAAAAGTTATACAAATCACCAATATACACTTATTACGGGAAATGCTTATAAAGTGCTTTTTTCCCTGCACTTATTACTGCATCAAGCCTTCACTTCCTGGATAACATGGTGATGTCACTTCCTGGATAACATGGTGATGTCACTTCCTGGATAACATGGTTATGTCACTACCTGGATAAAATGGTGATGTCACTTCCTGGATAAAATGGTGATGTGACGACCAAACTCCCAGAGGTGTGCGGGCTGTGGCTGCTGGAGAGGATGATGGCAGGGGGACACTGAGCGACACAGGGCACTGGAGGGACACTAAGCATCCCCCTGCCATCATCCTCTCCAGCAGCCACAGCCCGCACAGCTCTGGGAGTCGGGTCACATCACCATTTTATCCAGGAAGTGACATCACCATGTTATTCAGGAAGTGACATCACCATGTTATCCAGGAAGTGACATCACCATGTTATTCAGGAAGTGACATCACCATGTTATCCAGGAAGTGACATCACCATGTTATTCAGGAAGTGACATTACCATTTTATCCAGGAAGTGAAGCCTTGATGCAGTAGTAAGTGCAGGGGAAAAAGCAATCTTTAAGCATTTCCCGTAAAAAATGTATATTGGGGATTTGTATAACTTTTAGGGGGCAATTTAAAACTTTAATATAAATTTTCGCCTGACTTCTCCTTTAAGTTTTACATGTCTTCTAGGTCCATTCAATTAGCTTGAATAAAATTCTAAAAAAACAACAACCTCTAATTCAATTGGAATATTGATTTTATTGAACTTTTCTGCATCCACAGGTGCAAGTTTAATATTTATTACTGCATGGATACATTGTTATTTAGCCTGCATCTTATGAAAACGTTGGACTCCTGCCTCACCTGTAATTTCTTCAAGACCAAAAAACATTATTATTATTATTATTATTATTATTATTATTTATTTATAAAGTGCCCTTAGTTCCAGAGCGCTATACAATAGATAGGCAACAGGCAGGAACAATACAAGATCAGAAAACATTACATGAAGGCAAAAGACAGACTGGTACATGGGGGAAGAGGACCCAGCCTGCGAGGGCTCACAATCTATGCACAAACATGCACTCGTAAAGTGACACACCGTTGACAAGTTCCCTTAAAGGGGTACTCCGGTGAATTTATTTTTCTTTTACTCTTTTAAGTCTCAAATCTTCCAATACTTATCATCTGCATGTTTATGGAGGAATCTGGAGTAAACCCATGGAAAGATAGAGAGAACATACAAACTCTTTGCAGATGTTGCCCTTGGTGGGTTTTGAACCCAGGACCCAAGGATACAGTGCTAACCACTAAGCCACCGTGCTGCCTAAAAAGAAGACATGACATTTTTAAATAGAAGTACAGTGGTACCTTGGTTCTCAAACTGCTCAGAATTCAAACAGTACTTTCAAGGAGAGTTTGCTTTGGTTCTTAAAGGACAACTCCGGCGAAAAAATTTTTTGGCTTATTTAACACACATTACAAAGTTATATAACTTTGTAATGTGGTTAAATACCCGGTCTGGCCCCCTTCCCCCACTTTCCGACCCCCGACCCCCCACCCCGGAAGTTAAAGAATATATACATTACCTATTACGGTCGTCACGGTCCTCTTCTCTGGTGTCGGGTGATGTCAGAGCTGGGGGCGGTCCGGGTCTTCTTCCTCCTCGGCGTCTTCATTGAGAGTGAATGGAAGAGAAAAGGCTGCTGGTGCACATGCGCACCAGCAGCCTTTTCATTGGCTGGAGCGCATCACATGGCTTCCAGCTTGCTCAGCCCTGATTGGCTGAGCTTGCTGGAAGCCATGTGATGCGCTCCAGCCAATGAAAAGGCTGCCGGTGCGCAAGCGCACTGGCAGCCTTTTCTCTCTCATGGACCCGGAAGCAGGAGACATCGCTGGACGGCGGAGGCAGGTGACGGTGAGGCGGACGGTGGGCGAATGGAGTGGCGATCGTCACCGGAGGGATGGTGAGTATGGTGTCTGTGTGTGTCTGTGTTTTTTTTTTGGGGGGGGTCCCGCCGGAGTTGTCCTTTAAACTCTTGCTCGGTCCTCAAACACTTTTTGGGCCCCAGTCTTGAAGTACAGTAATAGCGTGGTATTCGAACAAAAATTTAACGTTCAGAATTCAAATTTTGATCGGTATCTGAACATTTTTGCGAGCGTGGATGGTGGGCTGTACCTAGTGAGTTTAGCACTGGTGAGGCTTCACATACAGTACTGTATAAGACTGCTGGAGTGCATATGCAGTACAGTAGTAGTACAGTCAGTGCACCACCATCTCCCATCCTGTACAGTACTGTATAAGACTGCTGGAGTGCATATACAGTATAGTAGTAGTACAGTCAGTGCACCACCATCTCCCATCCTGTACTGTATAGGACTGCTGGAGTGCATATACAGTATAGTAGTAGTACAGTCAGTGCACCACCATCTCCCATCCTGTACTGTATAGGACTGCTGGAGTGCATATACAGTACAGTAGTAGTACAGTCAGTGCACCGCCATCTCCCATCCTGTACTGTATAAGACTGCTGGAGTGCGTATACAGTACAGTAGTAGTACAGTCAGTGCACCGCCATCTCCAATCCTGTACAGTACTGTATAAGACTGCTGGAGTGCATATACAGTACAGTAGTAGTACAGTCAGTGCACCACCATCTCCCATCCTGTACAGTGCTGGAGTGCATATACAGTACAGTAGTAGTACAGTCAGTGCACCAACATCTCCCATCCTGTACAGTATTGTATAAGATAGCTGGAGTGCATATACAGTACAGTAGTAGTACAGTCAGTTCACCACCATCCGCCATCCTGTACAGTACTGTATAAGACTGCTGAAGTGCATATACAGTACAGTAGTAGTACAGTCAGTGCACCACTATCTCCCATACATTACAGTGCTGGGATGGGGGTGACTATACAGTAAAGGATATAGGACTGCTGTACTATAATTGCTGGTTTTGTTGAATTTTTCTTTTGTATAATGTCCTGTACAGTATATAGTGCTGCTCTGTAATGTCCTGTACAGTATATAGTTCTGCTCTGTAATGTCCTGTACAGTATATAGTGCTGCTCTGTAATATACTGTGCAGTATATAGTGCTGCTCTGTAATGTCCTGTACAGTATATAGTGCTGCTCTGTAATGTCCTGTACAGTATAGTGCTGCTCTGTAATGTCCTGTACAGTATATAGTGCTGCTCTGTAATGTACTGTACAGTATATAGTGCTGCTCTGTAATGTCCTTTACAGAATATAGTGCTGCTCTGTAATGTACTGTACAGTATAGTGCTGCCCTGTAATGTCCTGTACAGTATATAGTGCTGCTCTGTATTGTATTGTACTGTACAGTATATAGTGCTGCCCTGTAATATACTGTACAGTATATAGTGCTGCTCTGTAATGTCCTGTACAGTATATAGTGTTGCTCTGTAATGTCCTGTACAGTATATAGTGCTGTTCTGTAATGTACTGTACAGTATAAAGTGCTGTTCTGTAATGTACTGTACAGTATATAGTGCTGCTCTGTTATGTACTGTACAGTATAGTGCTGCCCTGTAATGTCCTGTACAGTATATAGTGCTGCTCTGTTATGTACTGTACAGTATAGTGCTGCCCTGTAATGTCCTGTACAGTATATAGTGCTGCTCTGTAATGTCCTGTACAGTATATAGTGCTGTTCTGTAATGTACTGTACAGTATAGTGCTGCTCTGTAATGTCCTGTACAGTATAGTGCTGCTCTGTAATGTCCTGTACAGTATATAGTGCTGCTCTGTAATGTACTGTACAGTATAGTGCTGCTCTGTAATGTCCTGTACAGTATATAGTGCTGTTCTGTAATGTACTGTACAGTATAGTGCTGCCCTGTAATGTCCTGTACAGTATATAGTCAGGCCTGCATTTAGAGTTCATGCTGCCCTAGGCACTTTGCACGCAGAGGCGCCCCCCCACACACACCGTTACTGTACATGCATGGTATATACCCTGGCACTTGGGTGCCGCTCTGCTTGATGCCCGCTGTTCTCATCAAACAGACGTGATGGAGGGAGGAAGGAGGCCGGGGACGTCTTAGTTTGGGGACTGGTTCTGTCCAGTGTCGGACTGGGGTACCTGGGGCTCACCAATATACAACCAGTGAGACACGACATGCTGACCCGCTCCTTTCCTGAATTCATCTGTATCTGTGACAAATCTCAGAACACCCTCCATTTATACAGCTCTCAGGGTATGCTGGGAGTTGTAGTCTCTGAGGACAACCCTGTAATAAATCACTGTGTGCAGAGTCTCCTGGTGGCTGCAATCTGTGGGTGACAACCATCAGCCCTGAAGGTCCAGTAATACATCTGTCTACAGCCGCAGTTATCATAGGATTGTACTACTGTACTACAACTCCCAGCATATCCTGAGGGCTGCAGACTGTCAGTACATGCTGGGAGTTGTAGTGCCTGCAGCTGTTGTAGTTGGGTCCTAGGTGCATTATACACTGGATGCTTTGTGGCACATAAGAATACATAGATCTGTGGGGGCTCAGTGCAGGGAAGTGACCCCAGAACATCACTAATAGGGGATAGAACAAAAACATCTACCACTACCCCCTATCAGTGATGTTCTGGGGTCACTTCTATATACTGAGCCCCCACAGATCTATGTATTATTATATGCCACAAAGCATCCAGTGTATAATGCACCTAGGACCCAACTACAGCAGCTGCAGGCACTACAACTCCCAGCATATCCTGAGGGCTGCAGACTGTTCTGGGAGTTGTAGTGCCTGCAGCTGTTGTAGATGGGTCCTGGAGGCGTTGTGGGAGATCAGAATACATAGATCTGTGGGGGCTCAGTGCAGGGACGTGACCCCAGAACATCACTAATAGGGGATAGGGGGAGATGTATTTGTTCTATCCCCTATTAGTGATGTTCTGAGGTCACTTCCCTGCACTGAGCCCCCACAGATCTCTGTATTCTGATCCCCCACAAAGCCTCCAGTGTATCATGCACCTATGACTCAACAACAGCTGCAGGCACTACAACTCCCAGCATTTACTGACAGTCTACAGCCCTCAGGATATGCTGGGAGCTGTAGTGCCTGCAGCTCTTGTAGTTGGGTCCTAGTTTAAAAGTTTGCGCTAGTGTACTGTAGTGACCGCAGGGCTGTGTCAGTACACTACCGCAAACAATACACTGACCCATTGAGACCCCAATGGTACACAGGCTCTGCACACTATAGAAGTGATTACAGTGCAGTTACTAATGACTCACAGGTGCCGTCTTCTCAAATTGCCGTCGCTCACTTTTTGCTTTCTTCTCCATATGGCGCAGCATCATGAAGGCTGGGGTCAGGGGAGACGCTGAGGGTTAGGTGGAGAGGCTGGGGGGGCAGGGGAGAGGCTGGGGGGGGGCAGGGGAGAGGCTGGGGGGGCAGGGGAGAGGCTGGGGGGGGTTAGGTGGAGAGGCTGGGGGGGGTTAGGTGGAGAGGCTGGGGGGGCAGGGGAGAGGCTGGGGGGCAGGGGAGAGGCTGGGGGTTAGGTGGAGAGGCTGGGGGTTAGGTGGAGAGGTTGGGGGTTAGGTGGAGAGGTTGGGGGTTAGGTGGAGAGGTTGGGGGGGCAGGGGAGAGGCTGGGGGGCAGGGGAGAGGCTGGGGGGTAGGGGGAGAGGCTGGGGGTTAGGTGGAGAGGCTGGGGGTTAGGTGGAGAGGCTGGGGGTTAGGTGGAGAGGCTGGGGGTTAGGTGGAGAGGCTGGGGGGCAGGGAAAGAGGCTGGGGGGCAGGGAAAGAGGCTGGGGGGCAGGGGAGAGGCTGGGGGGACAGGGGAGAGGCTGGGGGGCAGGATGAGAGGCTGGGGGGCAGGATGAGAGGCTGGGGTCAGGGGAGAGGCTGGGGGGCAGGGGAGAGGCTGAGGGTAGGGGAGAGGCTGGGGGGCAGGGGAGAGGCTGGGGTTAGGTGGAGAGGCTGGGGGTTAGGTGGAGAGGCTGGGGGGGCAGGGAAAGAGGCTGGGGGGCAGGATGAGAGGCTGGGGGGGGGGGGGGCAGGGGAGAGGCTGGGGGGGCAGGGGAGAGGCTGGGGGGGCAGGGGAGAGGCTGGGGGGTCAGGGGAGAGGCTGGGGACCAGAGGGAGAGGCTGGGGGGGGCAGGGGAGACGCTGGGGTCAGGGGAGAGGCTGGGGGTTAGGGGGAGAGGCTGGGGGGCAGGGGAGAGGCTAAGGGCCGGGGAGAGGCTGGGGCAGTGGAGAGGCTGGGGGTTAGGGGGAGAGGCTGGGGGGCAGAGGGAGAGGCTGGGTGGCAGGGGGAGAGGCTGGGGGGCAGGGGAGAGGCTGGGGCAGTGGAGAGGCTGAAGGGGCAGGGGAGAGGCTGGGGATTAGGTGGAGAGGCTGGGGGGCAGGGGAGAGGCTGGGGGCAGGGGGAGAGGCTGGGGGCAGGGGAGAGGCTGGGGGTTAAGTGGAGAGGCTGGGGGGGCAGGGGAGAGGCTGGGGGTTAGGTGGAGAGGCTGGGGGGGTAGGGGAGAGGCTGGGGGGCAGGGGAGAGGCTGGGGGGCAGGGGAGAGGCTGGGGGGGGCAGGGGAGAGGCTGGGGGTTAGGTGGAGAGGCTGGGGGGGTTAGGTGGAGAGGCTGGGGGGGCAGGGGAGAGGCTGGGGGGCAGGGGAGAGGCTGGGGGGCAGGGGAGAGGCTGGGGGTTAGGTGGAGAGGCTGGGGGGGCAGGGGAGAGGCTGGGGGGCAGGGGAGAGGCTGGGGGCAGGGGAGAGGCTGGGGGCAGGGGAGAGGCTGGGGGTTAGGTGGAGAGGCTGGGGGGGCAGGGAAAGAGGCTGGGGGGCAGGGGAGAGGCTGGGGGCAGGGGAGAGGCTGGGGTTAGGTGGAGAGGCTGGGGGGCAGGGGAGAGGCTGGGGGGGCAGGGGAGAGGCTGGGGGGCAGGATGAGAGGCTGGGGTCAGGGGAGAGGCTGGGGTTAGGTGGAGAGGCTGGGGGGCAGGGGAGAGGCTGGGGGGGCAGGGGAGAGGCTGGGGGGGGGGGCAGGGGAGAGGTTGAGGGTTAGGTAGAGGCTGGGGGTAGGGGGAGCGGCCAGGAGCAGGATGGGCAGCAGGCAGGCTGGCTCCCTCCCCCCGAGGCTGGCTCCCACCGAGGTCCCGGTTCCGGGGCCGAGCTTCCGGCACACACAGTCTGACAGAGGCCGGAAGCTCACAGCTGCAGCCCCGCGGTCCCGGATCTTCTCTCCTGCTCGGCGATGACGTCACATCACGTGAGCGCCGCCGAGCAGGAGAGAAGATCGTGCATCGCGGGGCTGCAGCTGTGAGCTTCCGGCCTCTGTCACACTGTGTGTGCCGGAAGCTCGGCCCCGGAACCGGGACCTCGGACCTCGGCGCTGCATAGGGGGAGGGAGCCAGCCTGCCTGCTGCCCATCCTGCTCCTGCTCCCGGACGCTCCCCCTCCTCCCCTCCTCCCCCCCCCCGGCGCGGACTAGGCACCCGTGGGCCGGTGCCTACAAAGATTTTTTTTTTTTTTTTAAATAATAAAAAAAAGTGTTCCCTGCAGGTGCCGCCCCCCGCAGGGCGCCGCCCTAGGCACCGGACCACGGGTGCCTAGTGACAAATACGGCCCTGTATATAGTGCTGCTCTGTAATGTCCTGTACAGTATATAGTGCTGCTCTGTAATGTACTGTACAATATATAGTGCTGCTCTGTAATGTACTGTACAGTATATAGTGCTGCTCTGTAATGTACTGTACAGTATATAGTGCTGCTCTGTAATGTACTGTACAATATATAGTGCTGCTCTGTAATGTACTGTACAGTATATAGTGCTGCTCTGTAATGTACTGTACAGTATATAGTGCTGCTCTGTAATGTACTGTACAATATATAGTGCTGCTCTGTAATGTACTGTACAGTATATAGTGCTGCAGCCCTGTCCCTGCAGCCCTTGTTAAACGATTATCGGCCTGTGTAATAAGCCTAGGAAACAAGCGCCGATCTTTACTAAAACTTTTTTTTTATTTGCAGTTGTACCTGCAATAAAACCCCTGTAAAAGGGTTATCCAGCGCTACAAAAACATGGCTACTTTTCCCTCTCTCTTGTCTCCAGATTGGGTGGGGTTTCAAACTCAGTTCCATTGAAGTAAATGGAGCTTAATTGCAAACCACACCTGAAGTGGAGAAAAGAGAGGGGGAAAAGTAGCCATGTTTTTGTAGCGCTGGATAACCCCTTTAAGAAAACATATTGAGGTCTATGCTGACTTTTTTTTGGACCTAAATTATAATCTGGACCAGAATAAAAGAAAAGCCTACATTCTTAAACATTCCAGTTACCGTCCACTGTATTTATCGAATACCTGATGCTACACTTAGGGCGAATAAACACGTCTTTGAACCCATTGTCTGTAAATGGCATTTTAAAATCTCCCACCACCAAGAAAGGAAGATTACCACTTATCTGCTACCGAGAGTACAATGTCTTCAGGGAATCCCTCACCACATCTCTATTCAGCTCCTCACTTTCCCTTTGATGTCGTGTTTGACTAATGACAAGACTACAATATATTAGGGGGGGAAAGAAAGCCGGCAAAAGAAATAAATAAATAAAATGGACGCCTCGGGAAAAAAAATTCACATAAAAACGGGATTCTCTGTGTCTAATCTAGAGCAGTCACAAGTGGTGTACGCGGCAGAAAACAGCTAAAAATACACAAGGATGGAAAAGTGAAAAAAAAAACCTGTATGTTATAAACCTGAAGTGTTCAATCCACGTTGTAAACTGATCACAAGTATTTTCGCTAGTGGCGTTACATATAACTATAAAAATAACATATGTAAGACATATGATCTTAACAAGGCTTATAATAGACAGGACTTTAGCTTATCATAAAGTGTCCGTACTTATTTTTTTATACCTAAAAGCAATAGGTTTATGCTGCCCTATTTGACGGAAGTGACAGACAATCTGATCAGAATGATGTACAGAAGAAGAGAAGATGGCGACACTTTTAAAAATCTAACAATGTGTGTGTATATTCCACCAGTGTGAACGAGATGCGACATTTCGACCTGCAATTGAGATCTTTGTCAACTGAGAATATGAAAATGATGTATCACTGACATACTTCTGTGCAGCTTTTCTGGAGATATCCTACTGAATAGCAAGGACTCTGCTTGTCCTCTTCATTATGTGTGTGGGCTTAAAGGAGATTTTTTTAATTAAAGTATTGTATTGCCCCCCCAAAGGTTATACAAATCACACATATACACTTATTACGGGAAATGCAAATAAAGTGATTTTTTTCCCTGTACTTACTACTTCCTCAAGGCTTCACTTCCTGGATAACATGGTGATGTCACTTCCTGGATAACATGGTGATGTCACTTCCTGGATAAAATGGTGACGTCACGACCCAACTCCTAGAGCTGTGCGGGCTGTGGCTGCTGGAGAGGATGATGGCAGGAGGACACAGGGCACTGGAGAGACACTGAGCATCCCCCTGCCATCATCCTCCCCTGCAGCCACAGCCTGCACAGCTCTGGGAGCCGGATCGTGACATCACCATTTTATCCAGGAAGTGACATCACCATGTTATCTAGGAAGTGACATCACCATGTTATCCAGGAAGTGACATCACCATGTTATTCAGGAAGTGACATCACCATGTTATCCAGGAAGTGACATCACCATGTTATCCAGGAAGTGACATTTTATCCAGGAAGTGGGGCCTTGATGCAGTAGTAAGTGCAGGGAAAAAACACTTTATGTGCATTTCCCATAATAAGTGTATATTGAGGATTTGTATAACTTTTAGGGGGCAATACAATACTTTAATAAAAATTTTCACCGGACGTCTCCTTTAATAGTCCTTGATATTCATAAGCACCAGCTCCCTCTGCCTACCGGCCTCTGATTGGCAGTTGTCTATCTGTGCTGTGTATATATACTGTGTAAGGGCAGACAACTGTCAATCATCAGCCAGAGGCAGGAGGGGGTAGCACCGCCCGAAGCCTATTCTCTCGCATATCAGAAGAACGGCTGAACAGTATGATATAAGTAATACCGGTCTGTTCAGCTTTTCTGTCAGTAGTTCATGCTGCCCTAATTTATGACAACATAAACCTAGTGACAGATTCCCTTTAAAGGGATTATCCAGCGGAAATTTTTTTCTTTCAAACTAACTGATACCAGAAAGTTATATAGATTTGTAATTTACGTGTATTAAAAAATCTCAAGTCTTCTCATACTTATTAGCTGCTGTATGTCCTGCAGGAAATGGTGTTTTATTTTCAGTCTGACACAGTGCTCTCTGCTGACATCTCTGGCCGAGACAGGAACTCTGTCTCAGTTTTATATGACTCCCCATAGAAAACCTCTCCTGCTCTGGACAGTTCTTGTCTCGGACAAAGATGTCAGAAGAGAGCACTGTATCAGACTGAAAAAAAAACATTATTTCCTGCATGACATTTAGTAGCTAATAAGTATGGGAAGACTTGAGATTTTTTAATAGAAGTAAATTACAAATCAATATAACTTTCTGATACCAGTTAATTTGAAAGAAAAAGATTTTGGCTGGACAACCCCTTTAAGAAACTATTTGCCTCTGTTTAGTGTGTCTGTGCTCTATGTCCTGACCTTACAAAATGTACAAGAACTTCTGGAAATATGCTACACGCTGCCATTTGCATCACACTGCTTCTTGAAAGAGAGGCTAACCAATAAGGGACTTCACTATAAACTAGGCCACAGCTGAGCCATCATGGCTCAGTTGCCCCTAGCAACCAATCAGATTCCACCTTTCATCCCTCACAGACTCTTTTGTAAATGAAAGGTGGAATCTGATTGGTTGCTAGGGGCAACTGAGCCAGTTTCACTTTACACCATGTTTGATAAATCTCCCCCTTAGTTTGTGAACCTGTAAAAGTATTTACAAATGTTTGAAATGATTTGTGGGTTTGCTGATCCCATTCAGAAAAGACAGCAGACTATTATGGCCGTTTCTAGTGGTCTACCTGTCTCTAGTATTAGCTGAAGATGAATACACTCATCTCAGGAAATGAAGCTTAACCTCTTAAGGACACATGACGTACCCGTACGTCATGCGTTCGCAAGAGGTGTTCAGAGCGGGGCCACGCGGCGACCCCGCTCTGAACCGCAGCAATCCGGGGTGCCTCGTGTAGCCCGGTAACGCGGCTATTAGCTGCATCCGATTACCTTCTGCAGCCCTTCCCTGGTGTCTAGTGGCGGAGATCGCACCCCCCCCCCCCCCCCCCCCCCCCCCGGGACGTTGTCCAGAAGGAGTGATCTCCGTATCTTCAGCCGGCCGGGGTCTCCGATAAGATGGCGCTGATCGCCGGCTCGGCACTCGTTTGTTTTCGGCTGCAGCAGCCGAAAGCATCCGAGTGCCGATCTCATTAATCTTTGCTGTATAAGTATACAGCAAAGATCTCAATGAGAGATCAGTATACTTATACTAGAAGTCCCCGAGGGGGAATAACCCTGACCCCAGGGGGGAATAACCCTAACTCCAGGGGGAATAAACCTAACCCCAGGGGGAATAACCCTAAGCCCAGGGAGAATAATCCTAACCCCAGGGGGGAATAACCCTAACCCCAGGGGGGAATAACCCTAACCCCAGGGGGAATCACCCTAAGCCCAGGGAGAATAACCCTAACCCCAGGGGGGAATAACCCTAACCCCAGGGGGAATAACCGTAACCCCAGGGGGGAATAACCCTAACCCCAGGGGGGAATAACCCTAACCCCAGGGGGAATCACCCTAAACCCAGGGAGAATAACCCTAACCCCAGGGGGAATAACCCTAACCCCAGGGGGAATAACCCTAACCCCAGGGGGGAATAACCCTAACCCCGGAGGGGGGGGGATAACCCTAACCCCAGGGGGGGCTTCTAGTATAAGTGTAAAGAAAAAAAAAGTGTTCTTATTAGTAAAAAGCCCCCTCCCCTAATAAAAGTCTGAATCACCCCCCTTTTCGCATGTTTTAAATAAAAGTAAATAAATAAATAAATATGTTTGGTATCGCCGCGTGCGTTATCGCCCGAACTATTAATAAATCACATTCCTGATCTCGCACGGTAAACGGTGTAAGCGCAAAAAAATCCCAAAGTGCATTTTTGCGTATTTTTGGTCGCATCAAATCCAGAAAAAATGTAATAAAAAGGGATCAAAAAATCGCATATGCGCAATCAAGGTACCGATAGAAAGAACACATCATGGCGCAAAAAATGACAGCTGACACAGCCCCATAGACCAAAGGATAAAAGCGTTATAAGCCTGGGAATAGAGCGATTTTAAGGAACATATATTTGTTAACAATGGTTTGAATTTTTTACAGGCCATCAGATAAAAGCAAAGTTACACGTTACATATCGTTGTAATTGTAACGACTTGAGAAACGCATAATAAGTCAGTTTCACCCCAGGGCGAATGGCGTAAAAACAAATAACCCCCAAATAAAAGAAATGCGTTTTTTTGTTCAATTTCACCACACATTGAATTTTTTCCTGGTTTCGCAGTGTACTTTATGCAAAAATTCAGCCTGTCATTGCAAAGTACAATTAGTGACGCAAAAAATAAGGGCTCATGTGGGTTTCTAGGTGGAAAAATGCAAGTGCTATGGCCTTTTAAACACAAGGAGGAAAAAACGAAAACGCAAAAACGAAAATTGGCTCCGTCCTTAAGAGGTTAAAGGGGTTCTCCAGAAAAAAAAATTCTTTCAAATCAACTGGTACCAGCAGGTACCTGAGATTTCTAATTTACTTCTATTAAAAAAATCTTAAGTCTTCCAGTACTTATCAGCTGCTGTATGTCCTACAAGGAGTCGTACATTCTTTCCTTTTCTATGGGGATTTACTACTGCTCTGGACAGTTCCTGTCATGGACAGAGGTGGCAGCTTAGGAAAGCTCAGGGTCAGACTGGAAAGAATACACCACTTTCTGTAGAAAATACAGCAGCTGGTAAGTTCTTGAAGACTGGAGATTTTTTTTGTAGATGTAAATTACAAATCTCTGGCACTTTCTGACACCATTTGATTTAAAAGAAAAATATTTTTGCTGGAGTACCCTTTTAATATGTTCTTCTCTTGGAAAGGCTGAAGATCAATTCATTCGGCCAAATTGGCCCTATCCGGCTGATTATCGTTCCGTGTAATAAAGACAATGATCAGCCGATGATCGTTGTCATTGGCTGATCGTTGATATATGTTCTGACCTATAATCGTCGGGCGCCGACCGCACATCGCTACGTGTAATAGCGGTGCGTGGCCGACGCTGGCGATAAGCGAAGAAGAATACATTACCTATCCAGGTGGCAGGGCTCCTCTTCCTCTGTGCTTCTCCCCGGGTCCCGCGCGCTGCAGATTCAGAGCGGCCTGTCTCAGCTGGCAGGCTGCTCAGCCAATCACTGGCCGGGACCGCTGCGGACAGGCCGCTCTGAAGCTGGAGCATGCGGACCTAGGGAGAAGCACAGAGGAAGAGGAGCCCTGCCACCTATACAAGTAATGTATACAGTTTAGGCAAGGGCTGCAAGGAGATTGGTAACGATGCCCCTGCAGCCCTTGTTAAACGATTATCGGGCCGTGTAATAGGCCCAGTAAACGAGTGCTGATCTAGTAGATCGGCGCTCGTTTACAGGTATTATCGGGCCCCCATCGACCCGTGTAATACCACCCTAAGGGCCCTATTACGTGGGACGATTATCGTGCGAAAAATCGTTTAATCATTCGAATTTAAACGATAATCGTTCTGTGTAATTGCAGGCAACAATTGAAAAATTGATCGTTGATTTAGATCTGAACCTAAAATTATCGTTAATTGTTCGCTAATCATTTGCTGTAACTCCACATTTGTTCGCTCAAGTTCCGCATTTGTTCACTAATTGATCAGTGTAATTGCTCATTGTTTTTCTGGCATCAGGAGTAACGCTGCGTTTACACGAAGCGATAATTCGTCAAATCAATCGTTTAACAATTTTAAAGCAACGATTTGGTTTTTAGAACGATCAGCGTTTAGACAAATAAAAAATTGTCAGAAAATTCGTAAGAAAAAATCGTTACTGCGATCGTTTTTAAGATCGCTTTAGCCCATCTTTCACGTGAATCTTTGAAAGACTGTTTACACAAAGCGATCTGCGAATTTTTTAGCGAACGATGATTGACGATTTGAGAACATGTTGAAATGTCAACATGTCAAAATGAACGACTTCTCGTTTGCTGAGTTCACACGGAACGATTATCGCTCGAATGCGATCGTTATTTAAAAAATTCGAACAATAAACTTTCCGTGTAAACGTAGCATAAACAATCGCAATAACGATCGTAGCTAACCATTATCGTTCTGTGTAATATGGTGAACAATTTCAGGTTAATGATAAACAATCTCGTTTGCGATCGTTTATCGTTAAAAATCGCTCCGTGTAATAGGACCCTAAATATATTACCCCTTGGCCCATAGATTTGTTTTTTTCACACCACTCGTAATTACAGCCACATCTAGCTACCAATTCAGAAGAGATCCATAGAAAAACCATACCCCGCCCGCCATATAGAGCATTGCCTGCCTTCATACATCTGTTTGTAGTTAAACAATCCCTTCAGAATTGCATACTTCTACATAAGTCAAGTGACGGTTGATAAACGAGAACGAAAAAGACTAAAACAAGCTCTCAGATCCTCCGATAGGGAAGAAAAAAATCCAAATAAACTAGAAGCTTCCATTGTGTGACTCACAAACGGTGTCCAGATGCTCCATTGTAAGGCAGTGAGTATCTCTGTGATGAACCACATGAAGGAACAATAGTGACATATGTGATCATCATAATAACATCTTAATCTGTAAACGGCGCGGAGCCGTCTGCATGGCCGAATGTAAAAATAATAGCAATTACAAGTCTCATAGACTGTTAGCGAGGAGTGTAATTGTCGGGTGAATGCAGATGTCGATATGTATTGGCTCCGCATATTCTTCTTTTCAGCTTCCTCCTAACCCTCTTGATGCCAGCATCGCCTTGGGCTTCATTTGCAAACATGTAAAATTTCTGCCGTTGGTAACAGTTATGCAAATGGGGAGAGAATGCAGCTGCCGGCGCATTACTGACACGTCTGTAACTTCTCCTACGAGTTCTTAAGCTCCGTGTCATGCTGAGCTTGCAGCTTTTCCCCCATGCAAATGACCAAGACACTGGCTGGGAGCATGCCGAGGTGGAGATATCTACGCTCGGAGACAGCTATTAAAAAATCATCAAGGTGTCCGGATAGGAATGGATTAGGTCGGCGGAGATATTTCACGCCAAGATTCGGTTTTTTTATGAAAAGTAGATCAGGTTCGGGTTGTTATATAGTCAGCTGTTCCTGGTTGTATAGATTTATGTCATAGATAAGCTATTGATTTTTATTATTGATCAGGTGCATGATAGGTGTCTTTTATTCAATACATAATAGCAGGATTGGCTTCATGTTTTTGCGGGCCCTTAGCGGGCCCCTCATCCATCCGCTATGCACCCATCATCCACACACTATGCACAATCACCTGAGACACCACTAACATACACAAACACACCATACTGACACTGGCTGACTGACTGACACAGACACTGACTGACTCACACTGATTAACACTGACACTAACTGACTGACATTGACTGACTCTGACACAGACTGACACTAAATGACTGACACAGACACTGACTGACTGACACTAAATGACTGACAGACTCCTACTGACACAGACACTGACTGACACTGACAACTCAGACACTGGTACACAGATCTTACTGCTCAGTCTTTTCCCTCTTCCACTCTTTCGGGCTGCTCTCCACACTGTTAGGTTGAGGGTCTTCGGGTCATGTGATCAGGTCCTTATCCCTTCTCTCTCTCTCTCTCTCTCTCTCTGCAGGTCCTGCTCCCTTTCCTGTGTCTTCTGATGTTCGGCTTGCTCACTTTGCACTACAATGAGCGGGTTGAACATGAGAACACGTGAACATATGAACATAGCCTAGAACATAGCCTAAAAGGGTGTTTGCATAAACAGCACCACCCCCTGTCCTCAGGTTGTATGTGGCATTACGGTATTACTGCCGTAATTATCCAATTTTTATTTAGCTTCAAAATTACAGCTGTCTAAAAAGTAATGGCCGAAAACAAACGTTGTGTGAACATAACCCCAGACTGAGGGCAAGAGAGGAGCTGTTTCTAGAAGAAATTGGCCATGATAACAGCTTTAGAGACAAGCGGGGGACAGGTACATGTCATGAGCATTGCGAGTGGGTGAAACCACACCTGCATGAAATGTCTAGTGTTTGCCCAGATAGGACTGTTGCTGCTTTCCAATAGGTTTGTTCCCTAAGGACCATTGGCACATCAACAAATAAATCTGGTGTCCAGTGGACCCTCAGCATACAATATTAATTGGTATGAGAGGACCATTGTATGTTAAGTCTATAACTCTATGAAAAGTGGCAATTCGTTCTGGTGCCCCCAAAATGTCCGAAAATGAAAAAAAAAAAAAAATAATAATAAGAATTTACATTTAAAGAAAAATAAGCAGATAAGTAATATGGATAAAGCAAGTCTTTACATACAGCAGTCAGAAAGAGATGCTGGAAGCTGTAAATTTTCTATGTAAAGGGCTGGAGCGTCTTCAGGGTCCTGTACAGGTCACACAGGGTCCCAGAAAAATAACATGAAGCCGCCCTCACCTGGTGCCTAAAGAAGCAGCTCATCCTGGCCCAGGTAAAGAGCAGCACAGGACGTGTAATATCATTCTATACTGTAGAGGGCGCTACTAGACAGCCAACCACTGCATGTACTTCACTGGGGATTTACCAGTAAAATGGCCATTTTTATTAATCAATCATCTAGTTATTCACATGTGCCGCACATCATGACTGTAGCATTGTATATATATATATATTGTGTATATATATATTTTAAATCCAGTCCTGGTTTTGGCTACTATAAAATCATTTGAAACTGCCTTGTGTGAACCTGGTCGGAATAAATGAATAAGCTTGTTCTTCAGATTTCCACTTGTCAGAAGCATCAGTGTTGTTGCCCGGTAAGCGCAGACTGATTCCTGAAGCTCGCATGTCATGACCTCCGAGACAGACGTTCAGGCCTCACATTGTGAGGAAAGGTCATGAATCGCCCAGAGAACACAGCGATTATTGACCCCAATCTCTGCTCGCCTATTTAAAGGTAATAATCAAATCAGTGATGAAGTGGCCGACGTCTTATCTAATAGACACAGAAGCCAAGAATTGGAAACAAATTTACCAGATCTTTATCATCAGATGCTGCAGCTCTTTGTCTGCCGGGAGAGCCGGAAGAAATCAGCCAAGTCTGTGGATTCAGCTTCTATCTGTGAGAGCTGTAAATGATGTTGTGGTGTTCTATCACAACAGCTACATCTTATGTTTTGGATGAGCACCTGGTCTCCTTACAACTTCCACTACAGACTTCTAAGACACGACCTTTAAGTGAACCGCAGCCATGAGCGGAATATAAAAACGCTGATTTGTTATCACAACTCATTGCCGGGCTTCAGAAACTGAATTTTTTTGAATAAATTTTTTTTCTAGGCCTTACATAGCACACGGCTACGGCTCACATTCATATATGCACAAACACATTGGGCCACATGTATCATCCGGCGGACGGATGATTTTTGGCGGAAAGTGCCGATTTGCGTATTATTTTATACGCAAATGGCCGATTTGCGAATAAAATAATCGCAAATCGGCACTTTCCGCCGAGTACGCCAGGGGGCGGAAAGGGGGCGGAAAGTAGGCGGGAAGTGGGCGGAACGGAGGGCGCGGACTCAGAGTCCGCGCGATTTATCATCCGTTCCGCCCAAATGTACGCCGAAAACCTACTCCAGTCCTCAGCTGGCGTAGGTTTTCGGCGGTGCGCACCGGCGTGCACAGGATTTATGTACAGGCAGTCCGCCTCTACATAAATCCCCGTACCGCCGGAGCTGCGGGGGCATTTTTAAGTCCGGCGTAAAAAACGCCGGCCTTAATAAATGCCTCCCATTGAGATTTAGCATCCTTGAATGGCAATGGCTGTATATACTGTTCTGCAGATGGAGTGTAAGCTCCAATGCTGCAGTGATTACATGTTAGGTTGCCGTTCCGCCAAAAAGGAGAATGCATTTACTATGTTGTGACGTCATTGTGACATTACTGTGTGCATGATTTTTTTTTAACCCCCAGCCCTGAGCTGTGACAGTGTATATATTATCCCTGCCCTTTGACCTCATTGTGTATATTATCCTCTCTTTATTATTCCTGTGCTGTGACATCACTGCGGTCTGTAGCTGTTAACTGTGACATCACTCTATTTATTTCCCAGAATGGTGACATCAAGGATGCAGAATATTTCAGCATTTTGACATAACTCTCTGTAATAAACCTTTCCTATGATCTCACATAATTTGAAGTGTCACTGTCGTTTGGAAAAACTTTTCACATGTCATAGAGACATGTCAAAAGTTTTCATTGGTCCGGTCCTGAAGCGATCGTGACACAGAGCCCGGAGAGGATAGTGCTAAGCGCGGTCTTCTACTGCCTCGTTCTCATGATCAGTACTGATCAAAACTTTTGACATGTCTCTATGACATGTCAAAAGTTTTTCCAAATTACAGTGACACTTTAAAAGGAACCAATGACTCCAAAAATGCCCAGAAAGCTATACGTTGGGTGTAATGAAGCCTATGAGCTTTGCACATACTCCCCGTAAACAAGGTTTGTAAATGTGCTGCTCCGTATGCAAATTACCTTTAACTAGTCATGTGGGCGTTCCTCAGCACCAAACTAGTCACGGATGGCGCGCTCTCGCTGGCTGTAATGCTGCCTCTCTGTGAGCATTGGCGGTCAGGGACGTCCCCTCTGTGACGCTCCCAAAAAGGTGGGATTACAGCCAACTTGCATGCCCTATCTATGACTAGCTCAGCGCTGAGGAACGCCCACATGACTAGGTAAGGGTAATTTGCATACTGTGCGGGACATTTGCAAACATTTCAGGGGGTATGTACAAAGATCATAGGTGTCAATTACACATCTGAAAACAGTGCAGGGGGCTTCATTACGCCATACGTATAGCTTCCTGGATATTTTTGGAGTGATTGGTAGAGATGATCAAACAGGGTCAAGGTTCAGGTTCGTAAGAACCCGAACCATCGGCATTTGACTCCCGCTGCCTTCCCGTTCCGTGGGGAAGGTGGAGACAGCCCAAGTACCACTTGGAAAACAGGCGGTACCTAGGCTGTGTCCACCATCCTCATCGAACGAGAAGGATGCGGGAGTCAAATGCCGACGGTTCGGGTTCTTACGAACCTGAACCTTGGCCCTGTTCGATCATCTCTAGTGATTGGTTCCCTTTAATTGTGTTTTTTGGCATCACTCTGTGTGTCATCTCTGAATAGTGATAGGCTATGATCCCACTTTGGAAACATATCGGGAAAAGGCTTGTTAAATAAATGATCATGATCATCACTATGGCAGATTTAGGGATCTCTTGGTCCTTGTTCTTTATTTAGTGAAAGTTTGATGCGTCTTGTTGCCCCTCATTGAAGACACGTCTATTATGTGCTGCAGACTCTTTTTTTTACGGTCCGTGCAACAAGTGAAAAGGGATTATGCAAAGCAGCCGTCTGATGCCACTCTTTGGAGGCAGCTTTCCCTTCAAGTCAGTGTTTGACTCCTTTGAGAAATTTCAGAACATGACTGGGGATTTAATAAGTCAAACCACTTGACTTATTAAAGGGGAAGTCACCTATCTGTAAACAAAGTGCAGAGAGTCTGATTGTCATGAGACCGAACATTACCCATTTGGTTCTACAAGCTTCACAAAGCTTTCCACAGTGCTGCACCTCCCTACATCTCCTCTATCATCTCCACTTACCATCCCACTAATGCTCTTTGTGCTGCTAATGATCTAAAACTAACATCTTGATTATCTGAACTTCTCACTCCCGTCTCCAAGACTGCACCAGCTACCTCCAAAAGGTGGCATCAGAGAGCTGCTTTGCATATCAGCTCAGCCAATCAGTGACTTGAGCGTTGTCCCACGCCAGTCACTGACTGGCTGAGTGGCCAGTCCATCAGCTGGGTCGTGAGATCCCAGCAGGCGTCCCAAGGCCGGTTCCACCGCTTCCTACATAAGTTCCCCTACCCCTGATCAAATTCCCCCCTGCCCCTGCCGACAGCCAGATTTTAGTAATGGCCGGGCTTCTTCTTTCAAGGAAAACTATCAGCAGGTTCATGAATACTTCCTCTTACTTCCTCTGCTTACTTCCTCTTACCGGCACTGGTCTTCTAAGGCTTGTAAGTCCCTCAGTTTTGGTAAAATAAAATTATGTAAATAAAATTATGAAAATAAAATTATGCAAATTAACTCATTTAGGAGCATTGGGGTGTTCCTCGGCCCGAAATATGTGTCAGGAGGTGTGAGCATCTGAGCTGGCGGGTGGGCCGTACAGTACTCTGGGAGGCCAAGGAACACCCCAATGCTCCTTTGCATATTTTTAATTGGATTGAATTTCACCAAAACCGAGGGACTTACAAGGGGAAAAGTAAGTAAGCAGTGTGCACAAACCTGCGGATAGTTTTCCTTTAGCTTGGTTTGGAGGGAAAGGGTGTGACTTGTAACTAATTTTTTTTTTTTTTTTAAATTTCATCTTTGAATTGAATTAAAATTTTTATATTTGTAAAAATGTTTTGTCCTGAAAAGTCTACTTTTTTTTTTGTCTGTGGTGAGTGTAAGAGAGCTTGCTGAATATTATATTATTACATTTGGTATCTATCTATAGCATGATTTATAGCCGACAAATATAGAAAACTAATAGCATCCGGAATGGGTCTAGGAATAGCAGCGACTGATCAGGAAAGGCTGGAGTGCATGTGTATCTCATAAAGATGGAGGAGGAGGATGGGAGATACCTCTCACAGTCCTGAATCAGGATCAGTTTACCCCACTCCCACTGTGACTCCTACAAAGAAATCCGGAGGAATGACGTATCAGCACATTCACAGCGACATAGTGGCACTTTTGTGACAATGAAAATCTGGTGTATGTTGTTGTGAAGAAAAACGTTACATTTCCTGCCTAATAATAATGCTACGTATTGTTAACTCATTGGCAAGATGGCTCCCCCTACTGTAGCCACTATGGTACTACAGACGGCCTGAAACAAGTCATGACAAGTCAGAAATTCTGGCTGTGTTCACTAAATTTTTGGTTCTCCAGCTGCCGCGAAACTAGGACTCCCAGCCAAAGGCTATCTGGGCATGCTGGGAGTTGTAGTAATGAATTATAGGGATGTCTTATGTCAGGCTTGACTAACTGTATCAGTAAATTTCTGAAGTTTCAGCTGCACAGTGCTCTGTTATAACGCAGCGATTCTCCTATACCCCTACCTTCGAGTGTATGAGGAATTGTGATGTATTACATACTGTTCACACATAGTATTTCTGTCAGTCTTTTTTCACCCTAAACCGGGAGTGGATTGAAAACACAGAAGCTGTGGAAATCTTTCTATTATAATTTTGCCCTAATAGTTCCACTCCCGGACTTAGGGAAATACTATGTGTGAATGCAGCCATAGGCTATGTTCCGTCAACGTCTTTTTAGTCGATAAAACATCCCTAATTTTGATAATAATGATCATTATTAACGGCGGCCATCAAAACACAGTAGTTATTCCGACAAAAAATATATTGGGAACATAGCCATAGACATAAAAAAAATGCTGAGTTGGTGCATAAAAAATGCTCCAAAAAGTAACTTTTCAAATTTTTCTTGTAATACACCTGGTGCACATATAGTTACAATTGGAAACAAGTGGATTATGAGGGTTGTAGACCCTTCTGTTCTGTTGCAGATCACAGATAACGCGTTTCGCATCAGTAGACCCGGATGCTTTGTCAGATCGCTCATAAACAGGACATATGCTATGCAAGTTTAAATGCAAAGTACATGTCATGTATGTCTTGTATTTAAATGTGTTGTATGTCCTGTTTAGCAGTGATCTGATGAAGTATTGGGGTCTACCGATGCGAAACGCATTATCCACGATCTGCAAATAAATAGAAGTATCCTGTGGTCTGTGAAGATCCATGTGCTCTGTACATGGGAGAGAAGGGTTCTGCATCTGGCTTGATCATGTTTTTTCTGTACAATATTGTATGATTTCTGCAAACCAGGGGCGTGGGTAATACTCTGGTGAAGGCTGCAGACCTGTATACTATTTGTATACGGCTCCTCTGGCTCTTCTTCCTGCAGACTGACAGTGAAATATAAGCATCCAGCTTCTTTTTTACTTTTACTTTTTCTGCATAAAAGGTAATGATACAGCCAAATCTACCATGTTATGCTAAACCTACAAAATTCTAAATCTACTTAGTTCAGTAGATTTACCTTTCAGAGTCCCAGGAAAGCTGAGTAACATGCACGAAGGTGTAAAGGAGACAGCTGAACATTAAATTTACCTAGATAAATCCACCTTAATCCAGGCAGATTAGCATTTCAGGAACCCAGGAAAGCTAGGTACCTTGCACACATGGCTAACATGATATATACTATCAACAAGAATTGAAGTCTATCCCATTTGGTTACACAGTCAGTGAAAAATCCCTCATGCCTAATAGGTAAAACTCACATTCAGACACCTGGGAAAGCAGGGTTACTCTTTCTACAGGTCTGCAATGGACGCCACAACAAGTGTATACTAACATTTGGAACAATCCTATATAGCATACATACACATACAGATAATAAAAGTGTGATGTTTCCTAAGCAACTGGGCACTGGAAGTAAATGGGCTCTATTCCTCCATCCTCTCCTGGAATTTCCAGTTTTGATAGTGAGCTCATAGAGAGATATCGGACAGTCCCCAGGTGAAGATGGAAAGAAGAAGATATTTCTCTGGTGGGCAGATGTCCTTTATGACTCTGCAATATGTGATGGAGCCCCAAATCCTTAGAAAAAATAATAAAACCAAGGAACACAAAATAAAGACACAACACATTGTAATTGGGCGTCAAATGGTCACAATTTTATTTAAAATCACATGACAGTAAAAAACAGAAGACCCTCACAAAGAGTCACCCTCCAGCACTCAGGCTAGGAAAAACCCCCCATGGAGGAAACCTAGAGGGAGCCATGGCTGGAAGTCGCCCCTCCCCTGGGCCTAGAGGGTAATACTTATATAACATAGTTTAAGAATTTGTACATTTTATCTGATTTACAGACAACAACAACATAATAAAAATCGACTATAAATATACTACACTGGATGTGAGAGAGATCTGGCTGCCGTATCTGTCACCTTATTATGGCTAGGTAAAAGGATTTCTCCTTGCTTACAGATCCAGGTTCATCTCTCAAGATAGTGTAGACTCGGCTGAAGGAGTAGTCTAAAGCAGACAACCCCCTTTACCCTTCTAGAACCTCCAAATAACAGGGTAGTGGAGAGTAAAGGAGTCGAGCTCAAGGTTCGCTGGCCCATCCAAGATGGCACTGATCCAGACAGTGGGCCTGGCTTTTATGAAACCTTCTCTATGACATAAGCGATTGTGCTCACAGCTCACGGTTTCCATGGTTACTACAGATGCCCACAGTAACCCTTTAATGACTGGCCATGCTCTTACAGCAGAGGTCAATAAATACACCTGCAGTTTATGGTTCGGACAATAAGAACATTAAATAATAACAACTTAGAGATTACCCAGGTAGTTGTAGATGTGATATACCCAAGAACGGCCCCATACCCAGCACATACCTTCCAACTTTTTTGATGACAAAGCAGGGACTCATTTAGTCTCTACACTAACAAAACCTGCACACGTCCTTTAACGGCCCTGTAACTGTCAGTGACTGCACTGTATACAGTGTCTGTGGTTGTCATGACGATGCTTCCACAACTAAACATAGCCGCTGTGCAGGACCTGTGCTGTTAGCGCTGCCTTTAAATGAGATGGGGGATAGATAGATAGATAGATAGATAGATAGATAGATAGATACAGAATACCAACACCAGTATTACCAATACCACCAAACCATGGCCACTGCGATTACCACCATACTGTTACTGAATAAAATCCCATATTAGGCCAAGGCCTCTGTCCCCCTATAAAGTTACCATATATATCTATGGGAATCCTCTAGGCAAGCACTGTGACCTGTGTCAAGATCAGGGAGGAGGAGGGGGCTGAGATCATTACTTATTACAAATGGCCTGATCCTGTCTTATCTTTGCCCTGCTGTCATCTTTCATTGTAGCCTTGTCTGTGACAACAAAGAGAAGACGGCAGTAAAGTTTTCTCTACAGAACAGTAAACCTAGTGGCCAGAATTCTTTCAAAATACCATAAATTAGGAAAATAAAAAAAATAAAAAATATTAAAATATATATTTAACATAAAACCGTGACTGATGACAAATTCCCTAAAGAATGGTGTATATTTATTACTATTCATGTTTGGCGTCCCTCGCCAGCTGCTGTGTAGTTATCGACATATGTCAAGAAGCGGAATTTGATAAAACATCATTGTTCCGATGCCTGAAAACTGGGCACATGCACCACCAGCTGGACGCACTCTCTTACCCTATAATCCGCACTTGCTGTATTACCGCAGACCCCAGGAATTACAGGTGTTGGACTCAGGTCTTCTCTAATACACTACTGCTGGCACACACACGCAATAATCCGGCCTGCACAAACACTCTGGACTTGCCACCTCCCATCCTACAGTCCTTGGCATGAATTATTGTATCCAGATGGCTGGTTTGGAAAAACTAAAATGAACCTGAATTTTACTGGACAGAAGCTTCTCCTCATCCACCTGAAGCCGCCGTGCGGGTGAGAAGGGCGGGGGGGGGGGGGGGGTGGGGGAGCTGGATACAGGAATGTGAGCGCCATTGCAGATGAATAATCAAAGCTGACAATTAATGAATGCATTGTCTTCTCCGTCTGATCCGCGCGCTGGGCAGCTGTGACTACGCCCGTATCCACAGTCACATATTAATGGACTTCTGTGTGTTACTCAATTCTCTGTATAAATCTAGATTCAAAATAGTGCATGCAATGCAAGCTGTGGGGTGAAGTATAGATTCTAAATAACCACTATGCAATGAATAAAATGAATAAATGCGTTGGATTTTTTTAACCACTTGCGGCCCATCAATTGTCATAAAACATACAGCTAGTCTGTATAAATCTACAGGGGCATATAGGAACATCCTTGAAGAGTCTGAGTGCAGGACCAGAGCTGGGCCATTTGCCAGCAGTACCTTTACCTGCACTTTATTTCCTTTATTTATCTGGCTAGTGATAGGAGACTTATAAGACTGCCTCTTCTCTGCTATGATACAGTTAGGCCACATTCACACACCCATAGTGCAGTATGTGGCCGCGGACCACACTACCTTATGTGTATTCGTAGTGCTCCATGCTTCACGGAGCACTACGTTCACACATCATTACCCAAGAGATCCGTCCTGCAAAAAAACAGTCCGCATTACAACATGTCTGTTTTTTTGCGGCACGGATCGCGGCCCCTTATACACGTACGGACATGTGAACGGGGCCATAGGATAACATTAGTTTAATGTTCTGTCCGCAATTGCGGACAGAACAACGGACGTGTGAATTAGCCCTTACTGTTGAAGGAAGTCCACTGCTTAGACTGAACAGACTGTGCTGTGCTGGGGGCTGATTTTCCATACAGAACTTTAAATTGCATATTGGGGGGGGGGGGGGGGGGGAGAAGGAAGGTGCCATGGGAGTCCATTGAACTTAGAGTAAATGCTGTCTCTTTCATATTTAAAGGGGTTATCCACATAAGAGTTAAAAAAATTAAATTCCCCAAGTATTTTCAGCCATCCCCTATCTTTCTAGCTGCTTCCATTCCTGAGTTACAAGTTTTTCTAGAAGTTGGTTTATATTCAAGATGGCGCTGACCAGGAAACTACATTCTACATTCCATCATGCATCTTCCTGATTGGTCCATTTGTGTACTTACCCCCTAAGCTTTCTTTTCTGACCACTGCTGTCATTGCACAGTAAAAACAGACAGGTCTTTTCACTGATTTTGCATCACATTACCCCAATATGTATTCCATACTAGCTGAACATGTAGCAAAGCTGACATGCGCATGGTGTAGCTATGTGCTGCATAACGGGGGTGTAGTGTAGGCTTAGATCTCTGCTTGCTGACTGTGAATGAAAACATTCTAGTTCCATCCAGACTCTAAGAACATCCATAACACTTACAATATACAGAGCTGTGACACAAAGACAGGTACATATGCCTGCATTCACTGACAGCATGCAGAGATAGAGCTATAACTTTTCATATTACACAAACCAAGATTTATACATGTCTATTGGACATAGGGTGGTATTGGGAAGGGGGATTGTTTAAAATATTGTTTTTGTTACCTGGATAACCCCCTTAAATGCAAACTATCAGCAGGTTAGATGAATCTAACCTGCTGATATGTCCCTATAGCGCATGGGGTGCTGAGGATGGACGTAAGTTCCTTGTAGGTAAATCCCTAAGCTTGCATGGCGGTTTTCGTGCAGCTTTTAAATAAATACCTAAGCTACCAAGGCATTGAACTGCCCTGGCTAGCCCATTCCTTCCAATGAATATCAGTGGAGCGGCCCAGTACTGGGGGTAGTAGTACCGTCCCCATTGTATCAAACCACCTTAAAAGCCTAGGGATTTAACTACTAACTTCACTGAAATGGTGGCAAGGATGAAGGTAAGAAACTTACCTTCATCCTCAGCACCCTGTGTTCTATGGAGACTTATCAGCAGGTTACACCTGTTAGTTTCCCTTTAAAGGGCTTGTATATAATGCTCTTTTCCTACCTACACCAATGTCTTAGCATTATGCTCTATGTAAAGGATTTTTCTGTACCAGCTTATAGATTGTGACCGCCTGCGCATCTCCTTCTGTGATAGGCAGGGGCGGTCTTGGCATTTCTAGGGCAGCAAGCGCAGTTATGTCTGCCCCCCCCCCCCCACAACAATAGACCGCTGTGTGCTGCCCCCAGTAGTATATACCGCTTGTGCACAGCCACCAGTAGTATATACCCCTTGTGTGCTTCCCCTCAGTAGTATATACCCCTAGTGTATAGACGCCTATGTGTTCCCCTAGTTATATATAGCCCTCTGTGTGCTCCCCCCAAAGTATATAGACCTCCTGTGTGCTGTCCTAGTTGTATATAAACCCCTGTGTGCTGCCCCCAGTCGTATATACCCCGTGTGCTACCCCCAGTTACATATTTCCCCTGTGTGTTCCCCCACTAGTATATAGACCCCCTGTGTACTCCCCCACTTGTATATAGCTCCCCTGTGTGCTCCCTCAGTGGTATATAGCCCCCTGTGTGCTCCCCCACTTGGATATAGACCTCCTGTGTGCTCCCCCACTTGGATATAGACCCCTGTGTGCTCCTCCAATAGTATATAGACCCCCTGTGTGCTCCACCAGTATTATATAGATCCATGTGTGCTCCCCCAGTAGTATATAGACCCCCTGTGTGCTCCCCCAGTAGTATATAGACCACTGTGTGCTCCTCCAGCAGTATATAGACCCCTTGTGTGCTCCCCCAGTAGTATATAGACCACTGTGTGCTCCTCCAGCAGTATATAGACCCCTTGTGTGCTGCCTCCAGTTATATATAGATTCCCTGTGTGCTCCCCCAGTTATATATAGACCCCCTGTGGGCTCCCCGTTATATATAGACCCCCTGTGTGCTGCCTCCAGTAGTATATAGACCCCCTATGTGCCCCACCAGTAGTATATAGACCCTCTGTGTGTTCCCCCAATAGCATATAGACCCCGTGTGCCCCACCAGTAGTATATAGACCCCCTGTGTGCTGCCCCAGTAGTATATAGACCCCTTTGTGCCCCCCCAGTTATATATAGACCCCCTATGTGCTGCCTCAGCAGTATATAGACCCCCTGTGTGCCCCACCAGTAGTATATAGACTCCTGTGTGTTCCCCCAGTAGTATATAGACCCCCTGTGTGCCCCACCAGTAGTATATAGACCCATGTGTGTTCCCCCAGTAGTATATAGACCCCCTGTGTGCCCCACCAGTAGTATATAGACCCCTGTGTGCAACCCCAGTAGTATATAGACCCCCTGTGTGCTACCCCAGTAGTATAAAGACCCCCTGTGTGCTCCCCCAGTAGTATATAGCCCCCCTGTGTGATCCCCCACTTGGATATAGACCTCCTGTGTGCTCCCCTAGTTGTATATAGACCCCATTCTGCTGCCCCAAGTAGTATATAGACCCACTGTGTGCTGACCCAAGTAGTATATAGACCCCTCTGTGAAGCCCCAGTAGTCTATAGCCCCCCTGTGTGCTCCCCCAGTTATATATAGCCCCCCTGTGTCTTCCCCGTTATATAGCCCCATGTGTGCTCCCCCATTTATATAAACCCTCGCTGTGCGCTCCCCCAGTTACACAGGCCCCTGTGTGCTCCCCCTCCCATATAGTATATACCACAATAAAACAAACACTTATACTCACCTGGGTCCGGGCGTCTCCTCTTCTCTTCACTCTTGTGGCTGCAAGGGTTTTTCCTGCGGTCACAAGAGGCCGCGCTCCCCTTGTCCTGGCGCCGATGCTCCAGTGATGTCACTGGAGCGCCGGCACCACAAGGACAGAGTGGCCACTTGTGACCTCAGGGAAAACACTTCCTGCGGCCACAAGAGTGACTGACAGGAAGGGAGCCAATTGCTCCCGCCTTGTCAGTGCTGCTGCTGCATGTTCAGATACAGTTCAGATCACAGCAGCGAGTGGGGCAGCAGCCCTGTCTAGCGGTCTTGAGCACAAGAGAAGAGTGGGGCTTGGGGGCCCCCCTGGATGTTCGGGGCCCCAAGCGATTGCTTGGGGTGCTTGGTGCCACAGACGGCTACTGGTGATAGGATATCGGTAATGGGCATTGTAAATGAATGCCAATCTAGGACTCTGGTTCTCATTTACAGTGTGTCTCAGGCCATGTTATACTGAAGTGTTCCAATGGATTCCCCACCACTGCCAGGTAGGCCTTGTATCATTCAGGATTCCCATAGTAATATTCTAGCATAAACCCATGATAACAAACAGCCCAGTCATGTAATGTGTAGTCTAGTAGGCCTCTGCTAGAATACAAAGATGTGGGATGTGCTATTCCGCTAATGCGACCTTAACATTTCTGCAAATATATTACAGAGCCGAAACAACAACAACAAATTCTGTAACTTAATTGTTGGCTTCATTAATATTCAAAGGCAATCTGCAGCTGCTGGGTAGAAATGGAAGAAGCAACGAGCAGAAATTGATTGGAAGAGATAAAGAACCAGAGGGAAAATATTGCTGATTGATCGAGGAGAGAATAAGAATAAGAGCAAGGTCTCCTAGGTTGGAGCAATGAAAGAACACACAGGAACACAAACAGCAAATGAAGAATAAGACTAGACAAGGCTCTGAGGAGACGCACGAAGTACACAGGGCTTGTTGGAGAGACATCTACTACGTGATATTACTGGAGAACCAGAGCAGAACAATAGGCTATATACACCAGGCAGGACTATAAGGTAACAGAAGAATGTTAAAGATGACCTTTTAAAATATGGTGGAGTCAGCCAGGTGAAAGAGACCAATGAAAGTACACTATACATCTACACTAAAACTTATACCAGCTCCATGGTGGTATGGTGCGGAAGAACAATGGGACATTATTTAGCTTAATTGAGGATTTGTGCACATGTGTAGAAACACAATGGTGGAATATGTTGAACTAAAAAGCATTGCTATGGCCAGCAAAGGTTTCATTGGTATTATAAATGATATGGGACAAATGGATACTAGTTCTCCTTTGGGAGAGTCCATCATAAAGACATGTGGAGAATTGTAGGTGGTTTTCTGATATGCAAATAGGTCTTGCACCACTTAGGCAAAGCGGTGTGTCTTTAATTTAGTGTATCACTCCATCTAGCAGTCTAAGAACGTTGACTGGAGAAAAATGCCAAGCTCTACGTGTCTTTATGATAAATTCTCCTTAAGGAGAACTAGCATCCCTTTGACACTAGTCGATAGGCCTCTCACCAGTCAGCCACCACCCTACTCTGCGCTGAAGAGGGATAACAACCTTGAAACAGCTGTCTGCAGATGGGCAGTCTTTACTTTTGGAGAGATGGTTTTCCCAGTTAATGTTCTAAGACTCTTAGATGAAGTGAAACAAGGACTTGAAGGGAAACCACTTTGCCTAAGTAGTGAGAGCTATTTGCATATCCTTACTTCCTAATATAAATGATACTTATTTTAGGTTTAAAGCTTTTGGTAAAATGGTATTGTCATCTAGGACATTTATGGCACAAACCTTTTAGATGGAAGTACCCCTTAAATTGGCATGTGAAAAATGCCATGATTATTTTAAGTAATGTGTAATATAACACTATACACTTTTCAGACGTTTGAGGCCAGGAAAAATAGGCTCATGGATTTAAAAAAAATGATAAAAATGATTTTAAAAAAATCCATAAACTTATAAAGTACTAATGCTTTCCTTTTAGATTTGTACTTTATGCTGCATCGTTCAGCTGTAGGTATCGGGATGTAACAAGTGCTTCTCTTTAGTATGCCGTAAAGGCAAACGACGCCTGTCACTCAAAAATAGACGTTCATCAAGTAATAGGTGACTACCGTAACCAGTCAGCGCTTCCCTGTAGAGAGAATCGATTGAAGAAACCAAATAGCAGGCTCCTCCGCTGCATTGGCTAAGTGTGTAGGTCGTTTCATCTGGCTTCTTAGATTTGTTCTCTCCCCCCAAAAAAGTACCATATTTTTCGCATTTTAAGATGCACCTTACTATAAACCTCTGGTTTACACGACTGAAAACAGAAAAAAATATATATTTTATGTTAATATACTCCATGGTGGTCTAAAGCAGTGAAGGGGTTAATGTAGTGAAGGGGTGAACGTATATTAAAATGACAGTACATTATACCCAAACATACACAGTTGCATCATACAAACTCATCTCTGCACATCTAAATATACAAACATACACACCTATGCTACATAAACATAACCACAAACACCCTCCATGACACTGCAAGTTTTGTAATTGTAATAATGCCCAGAGTGGTGTGATTACAGCCAAATTCTCCCGCCAGCAGTGACTACTTGGCTGAGGACCGCCCAGATGACTAGATAAAAGGAATTAGCATGCAGTGCGGGAAATTTAAAAAATATATTTTCGGGGGCTGGGAGGAGAGCTGGTAAAAATTAGTTATATGGTCAGAAGCAGTGTTGGGGGCTTTATAGCACCATATGTAACACTGCAGGGCTATTTTGAGTGGTGACCAATGTGAAAATCAAGATTTTAAGTTAAACTTATTTATTATTATTTTAAATCATTTTTGGTGTTTTTAAAGGGGTATTCCACTCAACTTTTCATATGTAGCTGTCCATGGCGAGACTAACAATTCCTTCCATACTTCTTATTATCTATTCAGTCTCCTTCTCCTTTTCTGCTGATGACACAAAAATCTGTGTGTGAACCTTTCCCTACGCCTCCCCCTCCCCCCCCTCCCCCTCCCTTCTGAGACAGCTGATGCAACTTTGGAGCAACTCTGTAATCCCGGAAGAAATAATCATAGTGAGTTCATCAGCTAAGAGTCCTCAGAATAACCCTCCCAGAATAACAAAGAAGCTACAATGTTGCAGATACAGCTGGCCAGGGACTTGTTTACATCAGCTGCCTTTGGAAGGGAGGAGGGGAAGGGGAGATGTAGAGAAAATCTCACACACAGTCTTTTGTGTCTTCAGCAGAAAGCAGCAGCTCAAAACTGGAAGTTTTGGTAATAACAAGTATGGAATCAATTGTTAGTCTCACCGTGGACAGCTACATATAAAACGTTATGAGTGGAATACCCTTTAATCTATACTTTAAAGGGGAACTATCAGCAGGTGAGGCAATATATCAAAAGTTTTTCCCCTATGAGTTGCAGTGAGAGCATTACAGTATACCCTACAGGATTGACCATGAACTATAACCATGATGGAGGAAGAGGTTGTGAGGGAAGAGCCCAGGCCTAGCAGTGAAAATGCAGAACAGCGACTGAGACCCCGTGGCAGAGTGCCAGGACAGACAATAAACCGACAGGTGCCAGACACAAGGTAGTAAGGATTAGGAGATAGATGACTCAGGATCTGACTACACCCGGTTTCTTTGTAGTCTGTTACCATGGATCTGCTTAGAAGCTGTGGGCACAAAACTGTAGGAGATTTGTAATGAAGACTATGTGCCAAGTTGCTTTATTATTCATTTTAAAATTGTTGTGACCTTCCCTTTAAGTATATGTCTCTGAATAGATTCCTAACGCTATTGATGGGTTAATAATATGGTCATTCTAAATACGGTAAACACCAACAGTGTGATTATGGATTCAAAGCTGGCGAGTACTAGTAATTCTATTATTCACAACTCACTAGAACAAGCTCTGAGATGATATCGTGAGACAGCAGAAACAAGCGGAAAACTTAACCTGCAGATGTTATAAGGGAGAAAATCAATAAACTGGTTGCTGGGTAGTAATGAAATAATACTGTGGATCACCTGCGCTGAACTGCCGCCTGACACTGACTGGTTGTTAATGTAATCATTGCCAAGCAAATCCAATAATTATATTGTCCATTCCGTTAAAGGTCTTCGCTCAGCTCTGGAGTCAAATAGTGTTGGATGTCATCAAGGATAGATTAAAGTGGACAATTCAATCAATAACTGGCATGTATTTTATTTAGAAGTGGAAACTTTATTTAAAAACGGCTACTCATTCTCTACAATGGTTATTTTTTTATTGCTATTATTCTTTTCAGCACTGCAATGTGGGATTTATTTTTGCGTGCACACGCACAGCTTAGAGCCAAGATTGGACTTGACCATTCAAGGATATTGATGAGCGCGACTCGAGGATGAGCAAATGCAAGTGTTTGGTATTTGAATACCGGTGACTGAAGAAGTTGGATGGAGTCCTCATGTGTCGTGGAAAACATGGATACAGATAAGGGCTATGTTCACACAACGTATTTTTTCATATTTCTACAGCCGTTGTTGCCGATTGCAACAACGGCTGTGGTTAATATAAAAAAATACATTGGCTTGCTGTCTATGGGATCCCGGCCGGAGCTTATACACGAAGTATATGTTCCGGCCGGGATCCCTCGCGGCGCCGCAAAGAACTGACATGTCAGTTTTATGCGGCCACTATTCAGTGAATAGCGGCCGCAGAAAACCCTGTCGGTGCACACTATGGAGTGAGGGCTGTGGCCGCAAGCTCCATAGTGTGCTGTGGGGAGTTCTGATGGGGGCACGCATGGATGTGCCCGCATCAGAACTTTGCGGCGTGAAAGATCATCTGGCCGGTATTGGAGTACCGTCCGCTTTGTGACCCGGCAGGTACACGGAACAGCCAGTCTCTTACGCCATGTGAAAATGGCCTATGGCTGTATCCATGTTTTCAGGACTCCCTAGGGCTGCATCCAACTTCTTCAGCAGTGATTTAATTTGAGCATGCTCGAGTCGCAGCTCAACTCTATTCAAGAACCCTCTATTTTTTCAGCTATTCTTTTTGAGGATTCACTGGTTAAAGGGAATATCTTAGCTGTATATAATTCTCAGAGATGCATACGTGGGCAGATAGCCAAAAGGGGGATGAAATTAATGAAACTTGTCTCTTAGCTGATGGCTGTTTGCAAAGTTTTAAAATCATGTGCTGAGTGCTGAGCTGCTGCAGCCTCCCTCACTCACCCTTTCCTGCTTGGTTTCCGGCACTGAGACATCAATCATGCAAGGCAGAAAAAGGGTGGGGGAGGAGGTGTGCATGCAGCTCAGCACAGCCTCTATGACCTCCGAGCTTAGAAGTAAAACATGATTTTATGTCTTTGCATGCAGCTATCTGCTCAGAGACAGGTGTAATTTGTTTTATCTCCCTATAAATTATTTGTCCATGTCTGCAGCTCTGAGCATGATATAGAGCTGAAATATTACCCATTCCACTTCTGGCTGATCTTCAATCTGGTATGATGTACAAAGTGGAACCTATGGATGGTAAAGTCTCCAGATCCTCATACAGCAAAGCTGACCAAAACCATTAAATTTTAACCCTTAATTTACAGTGAAAAGTCTTTGGTTTCAGCCTGTCAAACTTAACCTGCTGTAACAAGACTGTCCTGACTATTCTTTATTGTGTTGCATCCTGAACCTTGACTGCTACCTGACCCCTAGCATGTCTTACTACCGGTACATCTGTTCCACAGTATCATATCCTGGTTCTGCCGGACCACCGTTACCTGATTCCTGGTATGTGAAGTACACTCATTTTTTTTCAGCTTCCATAGTACCACTTTACTGCTTCTGCCTGGCCTCTCTTATTAGATAAAGCTTCCATAATCCTAACTGAAATGCATGCTGGATGTGAGGTCTGTGTGTTCAGGAGTTAGGGGTGTGCTGTGTAATCTTTGCTTTCTACCTACCTGCCTTGTGTGTGCTTTCCTCCCTATCTTCAGCCTTTGTTATCTGCCATCCTTGAATGCTCTCCCAACTCTCTACACTCTTAGCTGCTGTTTGCATTCTCCTCCCCTAGTCGCTGCTATCTCTTAAGGCCCTCTTCCACCGGACGATTATCGTTTGCATAATCGTTAACGATTTCAAACGACCGCTATTGCGAAAGACCTGAAAACGTTCACTCATTTCCATGGAACGATAATCGTTACTTACGATCGTAATTGCTATAGTTTTTCTTCACTATTTATTCGCTATTGCGTTCGTATCTATTGCGAACGACTGAACGATGTCTTATTCAATGCGAACGATTTGCGAACGTTTTGCGAGCGAGCAACGATAAAAATAGGTCCAGGTCTTACAAAGCGATCAACGATTTCTCGTTCGGTCGTTAATCGTTAACTGCATTTCAACCGAACGATTATCGTTTAGATTCGAACGATTTAACGATAATCTGAACGATAATCGTCCGGTGGAATAGGAGAGAAGGGAGCACAAGTACAAAAGAAAGAGGGGAGAGTACTGAATCTGATAAATTTCTTTCTTTGAGCAGCAGTAAAAAGTCACTTAATTTTGTTCAGGAAACGAGCGAATATTAATAATTTAAAAAATCTGTGGAAAGGTGTTTATTACCTTGAAAGGATTGAAAGTACCTGGGGTCATAGAGACTAAACCTGCAGTCATGAGAAATGTTCTAGCTGTTAGATTTTCTGCAAAGCTATTACAGAAACCTGACTGTTACAATGCTAGGATATAACGCCAGGAAAGGACATTACGCCATGAACCATTGTCAGGAGACTAAACCAAGGGTCAGGGACTTCACCCCGGGACAGAACATAAGTATAAGAAGAGACAAGGCATCTAAAAACCACACGCTAACTGGAAGAAAAAGCACTAAGAAACAGAGGAGGAATAATAAAAAAAAGAACAGAGACCTGCTCAGGGGCGGCCATGTAACACTAGGGCAATAATAATCAATGTTGTAGCAGAATTTCACTCAGTTAAAGGGGTTATGTTTTTCTCTCAAATGAACTGGTTTCAGAAAGTTATATAAACTTGTAATTCACTTCTATTTAAAAATCTCAAGTCTTCCCATACTTATCAGCTGCTGTTTGTTCTTTAGGAAATGTTGTTTTCTTTTCAGTCTGACACACTGCTCTCTGCTGCTACTTCTGTCCAAGACAGGAACTCTTTTTTGCATATTCTTGTTTCCCAGGGGGCAATGCACCTAGGATTTCACTGCATTGAGCGCTTTCACTAGCAGCTGTTTCTCTTATGGCTCTACTAGACATTGCTCCCACCTAGCCAGAATTCTGCTCTACACTGATGAAGGGCAACACCCCAAAACAGCTGTCTGTGGATAGCTGGCCTTGGTTATTCCCTTGTCGTTACACTGACTTATAGGGCCACTTAATATGGTGGTTTCCCTACAGGAACCACCCCTTGGCTGTGTCCATCCCGGAGGGATATATGGCTAGTCCTGTTTCAAGACACTTAAATGAAGCTCCATGGACTCTTCTTTTTTGCATATTCAAGTTTCCCTGGGAGCAATGCACCTAGGATTTCACTACATTGAGTGATTTAACCAGCAGCCGGCAGTGTTATCTTTGGCTGATCTCCCTGAGATCAGCGATCTGTTTCTCTTATAGCTGATAAGTATGGGAAGACTTGAGATTTTTAAAAAGAAGTAAATGAAAAATCTATATATCTTTCTGAAACACATTGATGTGAAAGAAAAAGATTTTAGCAAGAGTACCCCTTTAAAAAGAATGCAACTACAATTTGATCAATGGCCCCTAGTGGTGGAGGTTGTAATAACATCCTGTAAAATACATAGACCGATACAACAATTTAGTGGAATGAGGATCACAACAATGGTCTGAGCATTGAATACTGAAAGATTCCATTATACTGCATTTGATTATAGCCCTATAAAATAATAACCTTTCCAAAGCAAAGCAGCAGCGACTGTCAATGTTCAGCTGATGTGTGCAGCAAGAACAGAAATTCCGTTTTGTCGTGAAATGAGGTCTTGATACATTGCACACCTATAATAACAGAAATCATATGCCTGTGATCCTAATACATGACTTACTCCGTGACTCATTTCAAGAAAAATAACATCCATTGTATTGAATAATTCAAGTTAAAAGAAACCATTACCATGAATTATTTAATTCCACACAGATTGATTCAGCCGGACAATCTACAGGCCAAGGAATCGTTATACAAATGAACCTACCCCATATTTATTCCCCATTCAAATAATAAAACAATAAAAATAATTCACAACTCAATAACTTTGTGGCACCAGTTGATTTGAAGCCCATTTTTCTCTGGAGTATCCCTTAAAGTGAATGTACCATCAGGCCGGGGGTGAAGCACTGGAGGTGGGCCGACCTACCCCCAGTGGGAGGAAACCCCAGCCCCTCTATGATGCGGCTCCATTGATTCTAATGGAGCCATGTCATAGAGGGGCAGGGGTCTCCTCCCACTGGGGGTAGGTCAGCCCACCTCCAGTGCTTCACCGCCGGCCTGGTGGTACATTCACTTAAAGGGATACTCCAGAGAAAAATGGGCTTCAAATGAACTGGTGCCACAAAGTTATTGAGTTGTGAATTATTTTTAATATTTTTTTCAGTCTGACACAGTGCTCTCTGCTGCCACCTCTGTCTGTGTCAGGAACTGTCCAGAGCAGTAGAATGTGCCCTCAAATCTGTGCAGATTTTCTTAGAAACACGTATATGAGGTTTTGTAAAAAAAAAATATATTATATATATATATATATATATATATATATATAAACAAATGTAATGTGTATGCATAGACTGCTATTCAGATGTAGGTTAAAGAAAAAATATTGTAACCTCGTCCTTGTTGCCTTCTTTCCTTCTTCCTTCGCCTGCATCTCTAATCCCATAGATCCGCCTGAAGGGGCCATGACCTCTGCTACACGTCAAGCTTAGAGCAACTTTACTAAGACATATTTGCTGTGGGCAAAATCACATTGTGCTTATCCTCCCCATACTGTAGAATAGATGTATGACTTTGCTTGCAGTGCCCACTAGTGGGCATATGTGATACAACAAGGAAAATATAAAGCAACACAGTGCACATCATGTCTTGTATTCTAATCTGCATCTTTGATTAAACATATATATAATATGAATAAATATGAATGAATAAAGGAAAAGGCTTTTGGGAAATCACTAGATCACCCCCCCTCACAGCACCTGCACGCCTCTCCTCTATCCATAACTGAATGATGTAGCGAGTCTTCCAGCCAATACAGTCAATCCTTATATAACCAACATGGAATATGACCCTGAAGTCCAACTTTTCAGAACCACAAATTATGGCTGGGTTTTACAAGATCATCTGGTATGAAAATCAGCACAAAAACCTGTGCCCTGCCAGGAGCTTCATGGCATGGGTTTCCATGGCTGAGCAGCTGCATGCAAGCCTTACATCACCGAGCATAATGCCAAGCGTCAGATGGAGTGGTGTAAAGCCGCCACTGGATTCTGGAGCAGAGGAAACACATTCTGTGAAGTGATGGATCACACTTTATTATCTGGCGATGGATAAGTCTGGGTTAGGTGGATATCAGGAAAACATTACCTGCCTGACTGCATTGTGCTAGCTGCAAAGTTTGGTGGAGGAGGGATAATGCTATACTATGTTGTCTTTCATGGGTTAGTCTAGGTTTCCTAGTTCCAATGAATATAAATCTCAATATTTCATGGTACAAAGACATTGTGGGCAATTGTTGTTTTCAACTTTGTGGAAACAATTTACCTTTTCTGCCCATATCATATCACAATAACTACGGTATATCAAACACTGTATATAGTAACAGATATAGCAGTGATTGCCCTAATGTGCGCTGTACAAGCTGTGGGTCTTGGTAACTTCTGCCATCTGGTGGTAGAAACATGGTATAGCTGATGAGTTGGCCTAAGGCTTTGAGGCTTTGACAACCACAGCTGAGGATGGTATGAAAATAAGACGCTTCGTCTTATGTAAACTACTGTATATCCAGTGGCGTAGCTACCATAGAGGCAGGGTAGGCAGTTGCTATGGGGCCCGTGCAGGAGGGGGGCCTCGGGGGGAGAAGGTAAGAGTGTGTGTCCTTCTGCTTGACCCCTTATGTACTGCAGTGTGTAAGCGACCCAATGTTTACTTACATGCTGCAACATAAAAAAGGGTTAACAAAGAGAAGACAGAGATCTCTGCTTCACTCCTCTGATAACCTCTGACCTCTGTTCTCCAGCTTGCAGTCAGGTAGGAAAGGAAAATGTCAGGGGAGGTCAGGGGTTATCAGTGCACCAGCAGTAAAGCAGATATGCAGTAAATGCACCAGCAGCAAAGCAGTAAGCTGAGATATAACTTTATCTGTACTGTCAACTTTTACACAACTAAAGTCTATAGGTGGAGCTCCTCCATAAGGAAAACCTTTGCTTATTTCTTGCAGCCAGTCAGACCATGGTAAGAGCCTAGAAGCAGAAATCTATTAAAGTTTCTGCACTCAATACAATATATTCAATAAGTAACTACCCTTAAAGGGATTTTTTTTAACTAACAATATGTAATTACTTGTAAAAGCCCCTGTCATACTATTATATACCTATACTATGATATACCATCATGTTATGATCAATGGGGGTCCAACATCAGGGGGCATCACTGTATGGAGGGAAAACAATGGTAAATCAGGGCTACGTCCCATTTATTCTCAGGTTTGAGGTTGATCTTCAAACAATTATAAAGTCATGGCTTCCAATGCCAGATTCTGCAAAGGTTTAAAGGAGTGGTCCGGATTGGAAAAAAGAGCTTGTATTTTTGCTAAAAAATAAAATAAAATCACTACATCTATTAATGGGCTGCTTTAAAAGCGATGGAATTATTATTAAGATAAGCCATTTATAGGGTCTGTCTATTGACTCCTACACTGATCAGCTGCTTAAAGGGAGTGCAATGTAAGTGCTGTATTCCAGGTATTTATAACAA